>NC_080742.1:61285367-61588398 GCF_020826845.1 Diceros bicornis minor | reverse complement strand
CCCTCCACCACGGAGGCAGACAACCAAGGACACCCACCTGCAGATTCCTTTATCTCACCATCCTCCTCCCTGCCAGCAGCTTCACACAGCCAAACACAGGCTGGTGGGAAAGCGCCAACCAGCAAGGTCTCAGGCTGCTTCTCCCTACAAGCAGCCACATTCCTTGCAACCTTTAAAACCTCTTGCTTCCCATCTTTCAAACCCCTTGCCTCCCATCTTTCGAGGAGACTTTAAAGGCTGACTCTCATCTCCCGGCTGACGTCACCCAAAATAAAAACACTTTCCTCACCATAAGCCTAGCATTCCAGTTTTTATTTGGCCCCTCTTGTGTGGCAGGTAAAGAACCTGTGTTTGTGTCCTGTAACACAAGCAGGATTCTCTTGCTTAGGGGATTGGCAGATGAGAACTATGTCAGCTAAAGCACCCTCTCTTGGGTATTACCACCAGAGTTTCCCATTACTAAGTTTTTTTAAGATTCAAATCACCACTCTCATTCTGATTAACACATTTTTCATTAAATGTCTAATGAGTAATACCAGGCACATTTGTCTTATCACTCAACAAGTGGTTAAGTCTATCTGTTATCTCTTGCACCTACATCTTGAATTTAAAGTATATCTCCATTCACTCTAAAATACATCTTGAGGAAACTCTTTTTATCCTTCTCAGATTACCATATCCATCTGAAAATGGGCACATTTCTACAATCGAGCCATGTGAAATCATTTGCTATGTTTGCAAGCCTAAAGATTTTTGCTTTTACTTATAAGGACATAAGCATTACAGGAGGAAGAGGGATAAATGATCTTTAGGACCATTGACATCAAAAGTTCTTGCATCCCTGGGTACTTTAAATTTACTTCTGGATACTCCCACCTTCTTTGGAATCCGATAGCTGGGGAAAAAATCAAAAGAACACTCTCTCTCTGCCCAGCCACCGACACCAAGGGAAGAAGTAGAAGGAATCTTGATCACTCTCTAGCAGATTGATCGTTATATCTACAATTCTCCCTTGGCATAAGTATCATCAATGTAGTAGAAATCACATCATGTTGGGGGTTAGATTATCCAGATTGAGTTCTTTCCTATCTCTGTCAATAATTAATTGTGTAACATTGGGCGAGTTATTTAATCTCATTTGTAAATGGGGTTACACAGTTATCAGACGTTCTGAATGTCACAGTGTTTGGAACATCGACGTAATCCTATCAGTAATTATGGCTAATTAAAGCAATGATTCTTGAATGGGTAGTGAGTAGGTAGAACACAAACCAGCAGAAGGGAGAAATGTACTAGATTCTCAGAGTAGAAAGGGAAACACATATATTTTTGGTAAACCCCTAACTGAGAAAAACTGGAAAAGATTTCCAACTTTTCTCAAATGCTAACAGTTTCTAACTCTCTTAGGTCACAGATTCATAATGTCTTTTACATTTGAGAGCTAAAGAAAAATATACGCAGGTGGATATCAAGAATTAATATGAGATAGCAATTTGTGGTAAGCATTGGTCTCGACATTTTTTTTCCTATATTACGCTTCTGCTTAAAGATTGCTGAATACAGAAATTGATGTATGACTTCTTAAAACTCATGGGCTAAAATATGTGAGAGTATAAAACAATCTATGTATAATGATCTGAAATCAAATTTAATGTGTTAAAATTTCAATGAAAAGATTTATTTTTTTCCATAAGATGCTCTCATTTTTATGACAAAGAATTAAATTAATATATGTAAACAATTCCTTGAGAAATAAATGGGCATTTAGTTATATCTTTGGCCACAAAGATTACAACAGCTTTCCTTTATTACACTCATCACTGATTTCAAACAATGAAGACAAAGTCACCTGTGGGGCAACGTGGGGTTCAAGTCTTAGGGCAAGTATTTTCTAATTTTGTAAAATCGAAGTCTAACCATTAGCTTCTTTTGACCTCAGTTTCCTTATCAGTGAAAAGTTAACAGATACACAAGGAAATGTGATAATGTTTAAATTGTAATAATATTCATAATGTATGTAAAGTAATGCTTTGTAAAAGGCAACTAAAATAAGAGGATGATTTTTTTTCTTATTCTTTCTCCTCCTCCTCTCCTGCCTCTGTTTATCCTCCTCCTATCCCTCTTCCTCCTCCGTATCATTACTAAAGTTTCATACACCAAGTTGGGAGTTTGAGTAGGAGGAAGAAATTAGTTAAACTCTAATTCATGCCATAACATCTCTGTACAAATGTGTCAGTTTTATAGGAAATAGTGGCTCTAATTAAACTGAGTAGTCTCATCTATAAACTATAAAAACTGAATAATTAAAAGTATATTGCATCATTGACTTGTATATATGAAAATATTTTTCTTCCCAAATTAGCTGCTCTTTCTGACTGCCCACTTTTTGGTAAAGACATAAAAATCTTTCTATCACTTAAGATTAAAGCCTCAGGTTTATGTTTGTTTTTTTTCCTTCACTTCTGCACGCTCAGTCACATGCAAGCCTATAATCATGTGAATTATATTTACTCTCTCCTTTCAGATTCTACAGCTACTATCCATTTTCTAGCACTCATTTTGTCTCACTTGGACTTTTTCAACAGTCCTAAATATGTGGTGCTTTAATAAACGTTGACATCCTTGCATCATATTGTTGTGAGGGCAAATCAGAATTGGACAATAATTCAAATGATAGATTCGTAAGTGATGAAGAGACCAGACATAAAGGATGCTAAATAGTTAATAGGGCTTTCTACATGCTAGAATTTATCTCTTTTTTTTCGCTAAGGAAGATTTGCCCTGAGCTAATATCCGCTACCAATCGTCCTCTTTTTGTATGTGTGTCGCCATCACAGCATGGTCACTGAGAGACAAGTCATATAAGTCCACGCCCAGGAACGAGCCTGGGCCAACAAAGTGGAGTGCGCTGAATTTAACCACTAGGCCACCGGGGCTGGTTCAGGAATTACTTTTTTAATTCTTAGTAGAACTTAGAAGATTTCTCGTAGTTTAGATTCACCTGGATAATTTTTACCAATGAATTTTGTGGCAATAAAGAAAAATCTTACCAAAGATTGATGATACCAAATAAATTGGTTTTGTGATTGAGTGTCAAAGAAAACTTGTACTATTACTCCATGCATACATTCATTCATGTTTTTAATTGTTATATCTACTTTGTCCTTAGACTCTTGGTTTCCTCTGTTACTATTTCACAAGATATTCCAATTTCTACTTATTTTAATAGAATCACAAAAGGTGGAAAGTAAAAAAACTTACTTTGCCGAATAGCTGGATAAATCAGTGACTGAAAAATAAAGGTAAAACCCCATGAGATATACTTTTCATTGCATTTCTTAGATTTCAACAACAGCAAGTGTTTATAGCTAAAATATTTACCTAATTTCAAAGAATTTGAAACTATGTATATATTTAGAATTTTAAATTTATATTCTACCTACTTCTAAAAATGTTTGAGGTGGATTGCAAAAAAGAACATCTACAATATGTCTACAAAAAAAAATAAATTTTGTAGTGGATAGAAATAACCTGATTAGCATCCCTGGAGTGCCTAGTTCAATCAGATTTGGGTATTTGACTCTGTGTAACTGAACATCTACTATGTTTTGGGCTCTTATACATAAAAACGAATGAGAGAGAGTCTTTGTCCTCTAATTTCCATTGTGTAGTTCAGGAGAGAGATGCATACAATAATTATAATGCAGAATATTAGCACATGTATTAGTTTTCACTACATAAGAAACAGTTTCAGAATCTCAGTGGCTTAAAAAAATAAGAGACTATTTCTTGCACACAGGTTCAGTTGACCTAGCGGGGCTTGGGGACATTGCTTCCGATTTTGGAGCATCTGTACCTATCTCTGAACCATGCATTGGAATGAGATCTGTTCTATATTTCTCCCATCCTCCTTTTGCTAGTGGCCACCTGGCATATATTCTTTTCATGGAGGTTGATACTAGTACAACAGAACAAGTCATGCTACAGAGGCACATTTAAAACCTTTCTTTGCTTCAGATCTGCTCATATCCCATTGGCCAGAGCAAGTCACATGGCTAAACTCATGCAGTGCAGGAGTACATACAAACCTCATGAATGAGAGAAAGACAAGTGAATACCTGACTTAAAATGACCCATTTCATCACAGCACTATAGGAAACGAAACTCTTAAGTTAGCTGCTAGCCCTAGGATGGACTTTATTGGACATTCTAATGAGAAACTTTTGAAGGTACCTGCCTTTCTTTCTCCTAAACCACCTCTCCTGCCTCGGCTTCTTCTTTAAACGACAAGAAGTAACAATAACCAGATAGGGTCCTATTCTAGGACATTGACTAATCTCCATTTATTGGTGTGTATTGCAGCAGACACTTGATGTGACTCCCTCACTTGCCCCCATTTTATCTAGTCCTGCCCAGCCACTTGTTGCCTCTGATGCTCTTCTACTTCTTGCTCCCATGGTAAACTGACCCAGGAAGAGCTAGCTAATAGCAGAACATATCATTATATTCATTCTCTGCCTTATCATTCACTGAACATGCCCATGGTTGGGGTTCAAAAGATAGCTGATGTTAGGGTTTTCAAATTTGATCTTAGAGGAAAAAGAGCTTTCTTTTTTCCATAGGCAGAAGCCTATAAAAGTATAAAATTATACCAAAATTAAACAGGCAAGGAAGATTTTATCAAAGACTATTGCAATAAGGGAGAGAGATTGACCTCAAGTCCACTTAAAAAAAGAGCTGGAGAGTTTTCAAGATCTAGGGTCTTAGGCCACCTGTGTTTGCTAATTGAGTTTCTTCAAAGGAAAAGTAAACTTTCTCTTCATGACAGAAGGTAGTTTTACAAGTTGGAGCAAGAGCCCACTGAAGTTAAGCTCCTACCCTCCTACAGAGACTGGGAGATAGGGGCACTATCTTCTTTAATGATTACATTTCAATGAGATGGCTCCCAGGTCCTTGAAGACATCCCCTGAAATTCTGAGTCTTAAAACTGGAAAGAGGCTTTTAAAGAGATTTATATACATTTCAAAGGGGCAGAAAAAGAATTTGCAATTACAAGTTTTCTAAAGTAAGTGCTCTAAGTAAAGGAAGGTCAGGGGCCTATAGTCAGAAAGAAACATGTCTGTAGTTTCGTCAAGCTGAGGGGAATGTTAAAGGCATCTTGGTCAAGCCACAAGTTTGAGCCTAGAGACTCCAGTACTAAGGTCTCAGGCAGAAGTCTAGGCAGTACCTTTTGGTCGTTTGCTATTTTTCCTCTTGTGTAAATCTCCTTCAAGGAACTTATGAGGAAGAAGGCTACTGTGACAAAATAAGCTTTAGTTATTTCTGGGTGCTGTGGCTATATGATGATCTTAATACAAAAACAAAACCAAACAATTCTCGTCCTTTTATTGAATATTTTTTAAGTAGATGAGAGACATTAGCTGGTTTATGTTTCATATTATCTACAACAATGATTATTGAACGTTGTGGATAATGGACCCTCTGGAGTCAAGACAAATACTAGGAGGGAAAGAGAAATTTTACTGAAGCAGTAAGAGTGGTGGATGGAAAAGGCACATTTAAAAAATGGTGAAACTAATAATAGTTAGAAAGAGGATGGATTGATGAGATATGAAGGCTTCCAAGTTTTTAACTTGGGTGGCTAGGTGAACAGATATTAACTCTTTTATATTTGGTATCAATAAAGTATTTTGCAAAGGTCTATTAATATTTGCTACTCAAAATGATAATAACTTAAAGGTGAAAGACACTCTTAGAGGTCACCAACTGAATATGTCACCAATGCAGAAATTCCTTCCATAGCATCACAAAGATAGTTATCCTTGCTCTGCTAAGTATTTTTCAACTGGCGGGAAGATTACTTCCTCTTGTAATATTGCTTTCTATAAACGGGTAGTTTTAATTTTTGGATACTTAAATGTTATAAAGATAGGAAATTTTCTGTTCTTCATATGATATAATTTCTAGATCTGCTACCACCAGCCTAGCTTTTCTTCTGTATATACTCCAGTTTTTAAAAAATGGAACTTCTGAACCCAAATTGCTGAAATCAATATATTACTTTACAACCAGCCAGGGGCTAAATTAAACTGCTGGTCTTAGCTTTAAGTCAACTATAATTTTTATAAAAATTTTCACATAAAATAGTTAAGTCTTTTCTCCAGAAACCTATAACAGGATTTTTCTTGCCCATTAGTCAGTGAACATTCCTTTCTTCTAGGTTTGAAATGATTTAGCTACTATTTCTTCTGAAGGTTGAGTTTAATGTTCTATATATGGAACCCCATATTTGTTTTAATCTCAATGTTTGGTTTGTCTCCTCATTCTCCTTTGGGCTATCTTATTAATCTAACTGGCATCTTTGGTTCCCTAAAAACTGTTCAAAACATTTTTAATTCCAGATTTTGTTGTTTTGTCCATCTTATTTACTAAATTTTCATCCTCACTAGTAAGCCAAATATAAAGTGTCATTTCTCAAATTCCTACACATTTTTCTTTAGATAATTGATGGCTTGTATTTGACACATGTACTTGTTTACTAACAAACACCACAGATCCTACAGGCTCTTCATATGAGTAGATTTTAGGTAACTTAGTTTTACCTCTTCCCCCTCTAAATGACTATAGAATTTTTTGCTCTTTGGAAATTTCTAAGAAAGCTGTCTTTTATTAATACATAAGCTCATCTTTTTATTCATATATTGCATATTTTAACCTAACCAAAAAATACTAGACATTGGCACAAAAAGATAGTGAGGAATAGACTTTATACCATGAGAGTCCACATCTTAAAATAACTTAAACGTATAAAAGTAAGGCCATGTGGAAATGTTACAATAGGGATATATACAAGGCAGAACGATGGGATCAACAAGGTCTTCTCAGCAGACGAGGCCCTTGTCTGTGAAAAACAAGGAGTTTTTCAGCCCATGGAAGAAAGAACTTTTCAGGCAAGCTAACTTGCATTTGCTAAGTGTTAGCCTTTTTCATGCAGGACACTACAAATTTTTAAAATAATATTCTAAACATCTTGCTTTCTTGCTTCATATTTTGTCATAGTGGCTCTGGCCCATTTCCCTGGTTGCCTGTCTTCTTACAGTTAAACAAATGGTCAGGAATTTTATATATTTTGCTGAATTCATTCACTTTATTTTGTATCACCTAACTCATAATATCATAAAAATGCCTGTCATACCAAAAATACTCATGAAAGATGTTTAATTTGTTTTGAAGAAAGGAATCGACTTTAGTTTGGTCATATATTTGGACAGTGAAATGGAAAGAAGGAAAGAAATTGGGAGAGTGATGTCAGCAGGATGGTGGAATAGAAATTGTTAGTGCTCATCTCCCACAGAAACATTGATTTTTCACAACCACCCACAGGTGAAAGTACCGTTTGGGGAGCCAGGGAGCCCAGCAGAGAGGCTGCAGCACTCTGTTGCAGCAAAAATCTGAGAATAGATGCATTGAAGAGGGCGAGAAGAACAATTTCACTCTACGCATGTCACCTCTTCTCCAAAGTGGTACAGCTCAATGTGAAGAGAGATTCCTTCAACCTAAGATTTCTTCCACAGGGAAAAGTGAGAATGTAGCGAGCACCCAGCTTCCCCAGCCATATGGGACACTGCCCAGGAGGCCCACTTCTTTCTTGCCTCACCTAGAACACTGAGGTGACCAGCATGGCTGAATAATCTGGGAGTAGCTAGGAGCAGGGCAAAGGGGTGGGAGCTCACAGCAGCTGGGGTGCAGAACTCAAGAAAGGGCTTTGGTTTCTACTAAATGCCTTGTGGACTCCACCAAGAGGCCTTCCCATGAACTATTAGGACACATGAGCTTTAGACTCCCCCACAACTAGCCCACATGTGGCCCCAGCACTCCGTGTGTCTCTCCCCTCCTGTAGTTGGTACCCCAGCAAAAGGAACCTGCAAACCTCTGCAGATCATGCACAAGCACACGCAGAGGGCTGTTTGACTCTGCTGGATTGGAGGAAGGTGCATAATCTTGAACACTTCAGGGCAGTGCTCAAAGGGAAATAAATGGGAGGCTATCAGAACCCAGACTGGCTTTGTGGGATTGAGAGAAAGTACATGATCCTAATACCTCACTATATACCCAAAGGAAATGTAATCAGGACCTCAAAGAGATATCTGCACTGCCATGTTCATGGCAGTTTTATTCACAAAAGCTAAGATATGGAAACAACCCAAGTGGCCATTGCAGATGAATGGATAAAGAAAATGTGAGATATATATAAAATGGAATTTTACTAAGCCTTAAAAAAGAAGAAAATTCTGCCACTTGCAATAACATGGATAAACTTGGAGGATATTAGGCTAAATGAAGTATGCCATTCACAGAAAGACAAATACTGCATGATATCGCTTATACGTGAAATCTAAAAAAGTTGAACTCATAAAAGCAGACAGTAGAATTGGTAGTTGCCAGGGGCTGAGATGTGGGGGACATAGGAAGATGTTAGTCATGGGGACAGAGTTTCAGTTATGGAGGACAAATAAGTCCTGGAGATCTAATGTAAAGTACGACAACTATAGTTAACAATACTGTACTGTATACTTGAAATTTGCTAAGAGAATAGGTCTTAAGTGTTGTCATCACACACACATACACAATGGTAACTATGTGAGGTGATTGTCATGTTAATTAGCTTGATTGTTGGAATCATTTCACAATGTATACGTATGTCAGAACATCATATTGTACACCTTAAATATATACACTTTTAATTTGTCTATTATACTTCACTTAAGCGGGGGAAAAAAACAGAGTAAAAGGAAAAGACGTTTTGAAAAATTTGTTTTTTTTAAGTAAATATTTCCGAAAAACTTGATTCTCCTCTTGAGAGTCTATGCTGAGGTAGACATTTCTTTTATTTTTAATGTAGTTGTTTCTCTGTAGATGAATTATATCTGTGAAGCTGAGTCTACGTAACTATCTTTTTCATACACCATAGTGAAAGGAAGGGGTGCCAGTACACTAGAACTAAAAACCCTGCCTTTGAATGTTCATGACAAAACAAAAGCAACAAGAAAGCAATATCAGCAGAACATACAAAAGTAGCAAAGAAGAATTGCCAATCATTCCATAACCTTAAGAAAATTTACTCATTGAAAATAAAAAGAAAATTCATCCTTGTGGCTTACAGAAAGAACAGTGCTCAAATTTGGTCCCCCATTGGAATGAACGCTTTCTCGACAGGGTAACAAATGAAAATTGGATCAGGGACACATTTTGAATGAAAAAGACACACTGCCAGATGGCTTCTTGGCAAAGGAAAGGAAAGAGTTGATTAAACTGTCTTGTGATGACTTCAAATTCAGAAAAGTGAAGCTTAGCAACTTCTCATTGAGACAGATAAAGGAGGACATTCAGGTACTAGGCATGGTTTTGACATTATTAAGGTTTAAGATTACTTTGCAGTCTCATTGGTTTTCTGCCATTGTTTTCAATAGGGAAAAACACAAAATTAATCTCAAGCAAGAACAAAATTTTCTGCTGAATAGACTTTGAGTTTCTCTAGAACTAGTTCTTTCAAATCTTGGTGCCAAACACACTCCTCATAAAGCACATTTTACTTTTCAAGAAAAGCATAATGTTCAGGTTCATTTACAGACCCTGCTATTTCAAGGTTAATTAGGATTTTGCACTCCTTATTATATCAGATAAAAAAAAAAGCGTATTACAAAATTTGTACCAAAGTGCAAACGTGTCCCCTAAGGACTTGTTACCCTTGTTTGGGTAGGGAAGGAAAAATAATTTTCCCTCTATCCTTCTGGGTTCTTGGCTGAGACCTCTCTGTAATAAAAGACAGATTAACAGGAGAAAAACAAACAGAAGTTTAGTAACATGTATATCTCTTGTATACATGAGAGACACCTGTTACCACCCAAGGGGGGTCATCTGCCTGCTGCAAGATAGGCCAATAGTCGACAGGCAAGGTGGTAGGAGAAAAAGGGTTTTATTACAGCTTGCTAGTAAGGGGGAAGATGGCTGACTAATGTCCAAAAGAACCATCTTATAGAAAAAGACTACAGGCCAGTTATATAGGAGGCTGGTCTCCAGCTAGGGGCATCCATCTGATCTCCTGGTGGGGGCAGAAAACTGGCCTTAGTTCCTTATACTCTTTTGTTTTACTGGATATGCATCAGAAACCAGAGCAATGCCCTATACCCAGATCTTTCAGTTGTCATTGATGATGGCTCTCAGCATAGACTCTCTGCCTGAAGGATCACCACATTCCTAAGGAACTCAACAGAACAAAGTTATCAACTTATCACAGCTAGGAGGAGCCATAAACTCTACACAGCATTTATATCTCCCGGAGTGTGCACATTCAGCTGGGTTAGTTAGATCATTCAAAGTTACAATATGGTTTCTTTTCTACAATATGGCTTCACTTACGTCAACCTTGTCTTGAGCTGGTATCACACCCGGTAAAACTGAGTAACTCTCTGAAATGGCCCAAGCTATCACCTTAAATACCATCTCCAGCTTAAGACAAAAGAAGATGTTTGGGTGGTGGGGGAGGGAAGGCCAGTTATGGCAGGTTCCCAGGAAAAGCACAGTAAATGAGGGTATGGTTGTTATGCAGATTTAAGTTCCTGCCTTTTCCTTTGATAAGAGTTTCTACAGATTCAGTCATCCTCCTCATCCTGGTACAGAGTGAGACACCCCTACAAATGGAGATTACCCTTATAAATGTAAATGTCTCTTACAAAAAGGTAACCTCTCTAGATTTTCAGTGCTTTTCCTGTGTCCACAGCCTCTCAAAAATAATCAGCCCCAAATAATCCTTATGCCAAAAAGGCATGTTTTGGGGTGGCAAATTCTGCTCCCCTTCACTCCTCTGTCAGCTCTCTCCTTTCTTCTAATAGATCATTAGTTTGCTTTCATAATTGTACTGGCCCCAGCTGCAGGAGTTGTCAGTTAGATGGTTTCCACCCCACCTGGATTGGGAAAGCCAACAGCAATATTTTGTATCCTTGAATTCAGTGCTTGTTCCAGGGGTGGGCATGTAACTCAAGCACAGCAGTCACTATCAATTTTGGAACTAGAGTGGATGATGGGAGAGGATCTCTCTCCTTCTGATGCTCTGAGATACTGAAAATCATGGTAGGCAATTGCTGCCACAAAGTGAAAGCCTGCTGAAGAACAAAGGAAAATGCAGAAAGCAGTGACAAAAATGAGAGGAAAAGAAAGACAGAGTTCTTGACACTGAACCTCTTAATCTAAAGTTTGTGTGCCTGATGTGCAGTAAGCCAATCACTGAGACATCAGTGCTTGGAGATGGAGAAAGATTTATTTGAATTGGCCAAAATGAGAAGACAGGATGATAGGTTCTCTCAAATCCAGCTTAACAAGAGAAGAAAGAAGGGGACCTTTATAGAGAGCTAAGGGGCTTGGGAGGAGGAGTTTTGGAGAAACGATGGGGTAATCTGTGCTTCTTTCACTCCAGATAAGCCCCTGGGCAATCTGACTTCTGGGCATCAAGGGCAACTGGGGGCTGGTTATCTGCTGATCGTAACTTCCTCAAAGGCATTCTTTTTCTTCTGAAAAACAAGCTCTTAAATCCTTGAGATGCTTGAGTCACCTCTCAGGTTAAACAAGAAAAAGCAAATTGACAGGATTAACTTCTTTTCATAACAAGGTCAAAAGGTAATCTTATTGAATACTTGCAGTAACCCTCAGGTACCTGGCTTCATTCTGATGGCATTGTTTCCATTCCAGTGACAAGAGATTTTCACCTATCGAGGTATATGGGGTAATTATTCGGCTTCAAAACCGATTCAGCTTGACCTAAAGAAGCCTGATTTATGGCCTATCAAACATACCTTGGACATCTGCTTTAACCATTAAGGGATGCACTCTCTTAAGATAAGAATGCATACTTCCCCTACTACACCCTATAGGTAATACCCTATTGGCAACACCCATATTAGTCCCTTTCCTGACATCAGGATCATGTCGACCTGTTAATTTGCAACTGAATATCTCTTTAAAATTTTGATGAATACATATCCTGGGTGTGTTTAACGTATGTTCTTTGTTCTAAAAAAGTATAAGACTGTACTGAAAACCATGCTTCTCCAGAATGCATTCTTCCTTTGTGGAAGCTGCCTTCCTGGATTATAATCCTCATCCTGGCTCAAGAAAAACTCACCTTGTCTCGCTTATCAAAGAATGGCTATTGGTTACTTTGCATCAACACCAGGCTCCTGCCTTGCTTAAAAGCACCTCTGATCTTATAATTTTCAATTATATAAGCCACAATTTTTTTTTTTCAGATTACTGGGATTCTGTCCTTTCAAAAATAAAAGAATGTCTTGACTAATACACTAAGAATCTGTGTTTGGGAGGTGAATCACCTATATACTTGTTTAAGAGAAAAAAATTTTAAATTAAACTAAACAAATATTTCAGACCAATTTTTCTAAAAGAGCGACATCCACAGTTGTATGTGTGTGGTCTGCAGAGTCTAAGATCTTTGAGAGTGAGAGATTATATCATACATAAATTTCTATCTCCCCATAGTGTAAGACTCATAAGACTTTTGAATCTAATTGAATACTGGATTCCTCGCCTATAAAATATTCTGTACAAACTCATCAGGGAACACAGTTTGTACCTATCAAACTCGTGAGTAACATATTTCTTAGCTCACTGCAGTTTACTTTTGCCTTAATTTTTTTTTATGTTCTCATGGTCTTGTCTGACTCCATATTAGTTAACATTGTGAAAATTAATAAACAGAAATCTCATTTAAAATGGAGTTGGGAGGCCAGAAGGAGGAGCTTTCATACCCTAGATGATGACACAGCCCAACAGGAAGAAGAACTTCCTCCTCTTTCCAGGTAAGAGCTTAGCCAACAAGAGACTGTCACAGCTCAGCCAATGAAAAGCCATTATACTTCAACTTTCAATTCCTACAATGGACTCTTTGTTTGCAATAGCCTTCCTTCCCAACTTCCTCTTCCCCTCTGTGAAAGAGTTTCTCCTCCCCTTGTTGCTTGGAACTTACATGTGGCTCACCATGATTGCAGACTCAGAGTCGCAATTCTTTGTAGATCCTGAATAAACCTGTTTTTGCTGGAGAAATAACTGACTGTCTATTTGTTTAAGGTCAACAACATTGAAAAAGTAATAATTATTCAGTTAGAGAGTGTCCACAAGACTTAAATTCTTCTATTTATACTCTTTTAGAGAAAATTTGATAATATAAATGAGCATTTTTATTCATAATGTGATAATTCATGAACATTATCATAATACTGTTTTTACTTAGCATATTCTTCACTGTAAAGCACTTTTATGCAAATTTTTTCATTTGCCCTCTCTACCTTCTCTTCAAGGAACCTACTGCTTTGTGAATAACAATAGAATACACCTTGGCTACAAAGTCATCAACAGACAAACACCACCAAATAAAAAATGCCCTCACTCTTGTTGTGTTGGTATTTCCCAGAAGTACAAGCAGTACATATTTTATTGAGGTTTTCATAGTGGAGATGGAGAGAAAATTTACATTATATAACACTAAAATTTTTCAATTAAGAAAGCCCAATTAAACACCGTTTCTCAATTTTCAATTCTCTGTTTTGAAGTCGGAGAGTCTCTTTTCTCTCTTTTTCCATTTACAGTGCTTACTTTCCTTAATTCTTGTCTCACCCTTCTTGTCTCTTCTTTATCTTATTTATACAGAGCAATTTAGCTCTATACCCACTGCTGGCCACCACACAGACATCCTTCACTCCACTCATCAAAAAGATCAACATGGCTTAAAACATACTTCTCAGAGTTTAACACGCAGATGAATCACCTGGGAATCTCGTTAAAATGCATATTCTGATTTAGTGGGTTTGGGGAGGGAACTTGTCTGGAATTCTGCATTTCTAAGAGCCCTAGTGACACAGATGTTGTAAATCTGAGAACCACCCTTTCAGTAGAAAGGATTAGAAAATTGAGGATAATCATTAATTACCAAAATTTGTTTCCTCCCTAGCACCAGTTTCTGCCTGTATATTTTTATGAGACACAATTTGCTCATCTGTAAAGCAGGAATAAGTGTATTCATCTATACATAATAATTGTGAAGTTTAAATAAACTTTTGTACTGAAAGGGCTTTGGCAACCATAAACAGTTACGTAAATGTAATGTGTTATGGATATTTGAATTCTATGTATGTGTCTATGCTATCATTTAACAAATAATAATAGAGAGTCTACTAGTGCAAGTTCCTGTACGAGGTGATGAAGCTACATAAGTAAACAAACAAGACAGTCTCTCCTATTGTAAAATTTATAATCGGTAGGAGAGCAAGATATTAGAGAAACCTAGCAAGAAGAAGTTAAAAAATCTTCCCTGGGCTAGAAGAAGAGAGCAAAAACTTTGAGATAAGCTTTGCTAACTGCAGCTGTGCATATTCAGCATAATCAACTGTTTAAAACTAACCAGGTCTGGGCTGGCCCCTTGGCTTAGTGGTTAAGTGCGCGTGCTCCGCTGCTGGCGGCCCGGGTTCGGATCCCTGGCCCGCACTGATGCGCCACTTCTCTGGCCATGCTGAGGCCGTGTCACACATACAGCAATTAGAAGGATGTGCAGCTATGACATACAACTATCTACTGAGGCTTTGGGGGAAAAATAAATAAAATAAAATAAAAAAATTTAAAATTAACCAGGTCTTTCTGTCTCTCCTTAGTATATGAGTGAGCTGTCTTTTCCATGAAATCAAGGTCCAGACATCAAGATTCAGCCTCATAAGGCCAAACACAGGCTGAAGATAAAAACTAACCAAAAAAGTCCAGACAGTCAAGGGAAACAAATTCAGTCTTCAAGGTCAAATGCAAGCTGTGGGAAGGTGCCAGCCAGCACGTCCACGTGCTCCCCCTCCCTTACCTAAAACCCCAGCTCATGCTCTCCCTCTCAACCTTTAAAACCCCTTGCCTCCCACCTTTCGGGCAGACGGGACAAATTTGAGAGCTCTCATCTCCCGGCTGACATCACCCGAAATAAAAACTCTTTTCTTGCCATAAGCCTGGCATTCCCATTTTTGTGTGGCCCCTCTTGTGTGGCGGGTAAAGAACCTGGATATGTGTCGGGTAACATTAGGATATTACAAATTGAATTATTGAATTACAAATTGTGAGATCTTCTAATAAGAGAAAGTATATGACAGCCCTTGATCTCCTCTAGCAGTGACATTTCATTAGATTTTAGACAGTGAATCATAATTAACAAAGAGAAGAATAGAAAGTATCCAGGCAGAAGGAACTAAACATGCAAACACTCTATAATAGGAATCACATGGCTTGTAGAAGGCACTATTTTTTATATTTAGAGTTTTGTGATTTCTTTCTTTCATATTTATTATGTGAATTTATTATTATGATGTACTTTATAATCAATTGATTTTTATTTTATTTTTAAGGGAAGAGAGTGAAATTCTTCTACCATCAAAATTGTAGAATAGTTCCCAAATCTTAATT
Source organism: Diceros bicornis minor (assembly GCF_020826845.1). Taxonomy (NCBI): domain Eukaryota; kingdom Metazoa; phylum Chordata; class Mammalia; order Perissodactyla; family Rhinocerotidae; genus Diceros; species Diceros bicornis. Next base: position 61,572,897 of record NC_080742.1, on the reverse strand, counting down.
CATATGGTCAGTTTACTGACTGTGCACAAAGGTACAACATACAACCTACTTTCCCAGGTCTCTATTCATGGCAGAGTCACTCTGCTGTGGTAATAACTCACTGTCTTAGAAGAGTCTTTGAAGTACCCTTTTTTTGGTTATAATTTTAAGTTCTTAAATTCCAAGTTTTTAGAAGCTTATTTTAGGAAGAATGGAAGGGAACATGAGAAAGAATTGGAAGAAAAAAAGATTTATTGGGGTTAATTCATATGAGAGATAAAAGGGAGAGGGAGTAGGAGTAGGTAGAAAGCCTTCAGACTGAGGTGCCCCTGTAAGACTGTGAAAGTACAGATGGAAGGAAGGAGAATTTTGTAGGAAGAACAGCTCTGAGAAAGCCTCTGCCAGCCCAGTGGGGAAGGATGATACAAAAATTGCTCCTGTACTGGGCAGAAATCATGAGTACTTATAACATCACCTTGCTCAGTCATTGCCTGGGGCTGTGGTAGCAGAGGGAGATCTAGAAGGCAACTTCAGTGACAAGTTGTCAGTTAAGTGACCTCTTTGTGGAAGGTTCTTGAAAAGAGATCTGAATGGCAATGCCTGAACGTTTACCATAATCTCTTTCACCATTTTTTTCTCTATTAGTTTTTTTCTCATCAACTTTATGACTTTGGGTGCATTTTGAATAGTAGTGCCAAATTGTTATCTATTTAGTACTCAATTTTTTTCTCAGAGTACAATTTGATTTCTTACTCTATGTATAATGTTTTCATTTTTTCCCCAAGCATTCTGTTTTCGTTTGGAGCTTCTGTGTTTCTAGTCTTGCTTAAAAACAAATCTCACTTGCCCCAAATTATATAATTTTCTACTAATATTATTTATAAATTATTGAAATTTAAATTTTTGATTTAGTGAAATTTATTATTTTATGGTGTAATTTATCTTTGGTAGACAATATTTTATTTTGTTTCCTCTGGGTGAATAGACAATTATGCTACCACCATTTATTAAATAAACTACCCTTTCCCATTAATTTTAAGCAACACATGCACATATATTTTTTCCATATTTTTTTTTTTTTTTTTTTTTTTTCTGGTGAGGAGATCAGCCCTGAGCTAACATCCGCCAATCCTCCTCTTTTTTTTGCTGAGGAAGACGGCCCTGGGCTAAGATCTGTGCCCATCTTCCTCCACTTTATATGGGACGCCGCCACAGCATGGCTTACCAAGCAGTGCGTCGGTGCGCGCCTGGGATCCGAACCAGCGAACCCCGGGCCGCCGCAGCGGAGCGCGCGCACTTAACCGCTTGCGCCACCGGGCCGGCCCCTATTTTTTCCATATTTTATTTAGATCTTTTTATGAACTTTTAGTTATAGATTTGTAAGTTATTTCTACTCCAGGCTCATACTTTATTAATTATAGTAACCCTATAGTAAATTACAAATAAATTATAGCAAGCTCCCATTCAATACTCATTTCTTGAAAAAAATGTACATGACTGTGATAGAATGAAGAGGTTGGTAAATCCCTTCCCCCTAAAAAGCTATAAAACTGGGTAAAATTGGCAAAAACAGCTCTAGAAACTACTAAAGGAAAACAATAAATGAAAAGCTGACAGAACATTGAATAAGATCCATGGGCTACAGTGGCTATTTTGCCTGGACCTGTTCTCATACCCACGCCAACTTGGTTTGTGTGCTGTTGACCATGTAAAGTAGGGGCTTCACTGCATGAGGAGTGCTGCCATGACTCGCCACAGAGGGCAAAGCACAAGCTGAGAGGTGTTGTCAGCAAAGTCACATGCTCAATGGGAAATGAGTGGGGAAAGCCTTCGATTCTACTATCTTTGTTGCAGTCGCACTTGGGGCTATGAACGGACCTATGATATATTTTACAGGGAAGCTATAGGAATGAAAGAGCATAGAAGAGGGAGACAAACTCTTAATTCATCCCTGGCTGACTGGCAGGCTGCAGGCACATGCAGGGGAAATCCAAGAGGACATGATGGAAAGCGAACGCCAAAAGAGTCTTGAAAGCTGTCTGAGCTTTACATGTGTTTCCTACCTAAACACAGATCTATCTGCAGATGGTGGAAATCTTATGGGCTCAAAGTGCTTAAGCATAACCTCTAACCAATCACTGGCTGACCACTGAGGTATAAGATGCAAGAACAACCCCAGGAAGCCAGGCTAGAAAACCAAAAATAAGAAAAAAACAAAGCTGAGCAGGGGCATCAGCTACTGCAGAATCCAGGATAGTACAATATATTCTCTCACACGGCCAATTTCCAACACAAGACTACAGGACATACAAAGAAACAGAAAATGTGACCTATACCCAAGAAATAAAGCTGTCAGTAGAAACTGTCCCTGAGTGGGTGCAGATGTTGAATATAACAAAGACTTTGAAGCAGAAATTATAAATATGTTCAAGAATTAAAAGAAGCTACTTTTAAAGATTAGAGAAACATATGTAGTCAATAAATCAATACATAGAGACTCTCAATAAGGAAACAGAAACTATTTAAAAGGAGCCAAATGGATATTCTAAAGTCGAAAAGTATTATAACCAAAATGAAAATAGATTGGCCCAATAGTGTATTTTAGATGGAAGAAGAAAGAATCATCAAACTCGAAGAAAGATCAATTTAATTTATCCAATCCAAAGACAGAAAGAAGAACGATTTTTTTAAAAGGATGAGAGCCTTAAATACCTACGGAGTAACATGAATCATGCATGTAATTGGAGATCCAGGAGTAAAAGAAAGAAAACTATTTTTACAATAATGGCCTAAAACTTCTCAAATTCGATGATAAACATTAATTTGCAGAGCCAAGAAGCTCAAAAAACATCATGGGGGACAAAGAGAGATCTATATCTGGATGCATCATGATCTAACTGCTAAAAGACAAAGATAAAAACAATTTTGAAAGCAGTAAGAGAAAAATGACTAATGATGTACAAGGAAACAACAATATGATTAATGACTAACTTCTCATCAGAAACAATGGAACCCAGAAGGCAAGGAGATGTCTTTTTCAAAGTGCTGAAAGAAAAATTAAAACCTGTCAACCCAGAATGTATATCTAATAAAACTACCATCAAAAATGAAGGAAAATAAAGACAGTCACAGATAAACATTATTGCTAGCAGATATGCCTTAAAATATATTAAGGGAAGTCTTTCTGTCCTAAAGTACACGACATCAGATGGTAACTCAAATCTACAGGAAAAAATAAAAAACACTTTAAGTATCAAAAATGTGGATAAATGTAAATGACTGCGAATGTATTTTTCTCTCTTCTTTTAAATAAAGAAAATATTATTGTAAAAGCCCAAAACTATAACACTGTGTTGTTGGATTTATTATGTACTTAAATGAAATGTACATGAAAATAATAGTGCAAAAGAAGGAATAAAAATGAAACCGTACTGGAGAAAAGTGACGATGTCCATAACTAACTATTAACCTAAAATTGATTACTATAAGTTAAGATTCATATTGTACACTCTAGAGCAACCATTAAGAAAAAACTAAAAAAGGAGAGTGCTGAAAAATGGCAAAGGAATTAAAATGGTACAATAAAAATTTTTAATAATCACAAAACAAGGTCATAACGAAAAAAACAAGAGGAACAAAAAAGACATGATACATATATAAAAAAATAGCAAAATATCAGAGGTTAATCCAATCATATCAATAATAGATTAAAACTCTAGTCAAAAGATAGAGAATATTAGACTGGATTAAAGAACAATATCCAATTATAGCCTGGCTACAGATACACACTGTAAATTCACAAACAGAGATAGATTGAAATTAAAAAGTTGGAAAAAGTTGCATCATGCAAACAGTAACCATAAAAGAGCTGGACTGGATTTACTTATATAACTATAATTTATAGCAGACTATAAAACAAAAGATATTACTAGAGACAGAGAGGGACATTTCATGATGCTGAAACGATCAATAGATCAGAAAAATAGAATACAATTAATATATATAAAACTAACAACTGAGCTGCAAAGGACATGAAGCAAAATCTGAGAGAATTGAAAGCATAAATAGGCAACTTAAAAATTATAGGTAGAGATATCAATACCCCTCTATCAAAAATGGATTTTTTTTAAAACTAGGTAGAAAATTAGTAAGATTATACAAGATTCAATCAACACTATCAGCCCACTTGATCTAACTGACATTTATAGATTATTCTATAAGATGTAAAAAGAACATGCATTCTTTTTATGTATGCATGCATTCTTCAGGATAAAACTTAGGCTAATCCATAAATCAAAAATTATTCAACATATTTAATTAGAAATTAATAATAGAAAAAATTGAGAAACAAATACTTATAATCAAAGATCATACTTCTAAATAACACACGCATCAAGAGAAATTAAAAAGGAAATTTTAAAATATTTTTAACTGAATGAAAATAAAAACACAGCATATGAAAATTTATGGGTACAGGTAAATCAGTTCTTGAGGGAAATATGTAGTTTTAAATGACTATTTGGGGAGATGTGCAACTATGACATACAACTATCTACTGGGGCTTTGGGGAAAAAAGGGAGGAAGATTGGCAGTGGATGTTAGCTCAGAGCTGGTCTTCCTCAGCAAAAAGAGGAGGATTAGCATGGATGTTAGCTCAGGGCTGATCTTCCTCACAAAAAAAAAAAAAAAAAGACTATTTGGGGAAAGAAAAAAAGTCTCAAACAAATAATTTAACGTCTACCTTAAAAAACTAGAAAAAATAAACAAATTAAGTCAAAATTATGCAGAAGAAAGGAGACAAGAAAAATCAGACAGAAATCAGAGCTGGCCTGATGGCATAGTAGTAAAGTTCTCATGTTCCACTTCAGTGGCCCAGGGTCCGTGGGTCAGGATCCCAGGCGCAGACCTACACACTGCTCATCAAGCCATGCTGTGGCAGTGTCCCATAAACAAAGTAGAGGAAGACTGGCACAGATGTTAGCTCAGTGACAATCTTCCTCAAGCAAAAAGAGAAGGATTGGCAACAAATGTTAGCTCAGGGCCTATCTTCCTCAACCCCCTGCACCCTTGCAAAAAAATCAGACAGGAATCAATTAAATGGAAACAAGAAAACAACAGAGAAAAATCAACAAAAGCAAAAGCTGATTCTTTGATATGATCAATAAAATTGACAAAATTGTGGCTATACTGACCCCATCTCCATGACTCTGTCCTTGACCAACCTTTAGTCACATTCCTTTGAGCCCACCAACAGCTCCAATCAGTATTCACATCTGCCACTGACACTTCAAGCACCATAGGATCTGCTGGATCATACGGCCCCATTGGCAGAACAGCTTGCATAGTCGCCCAGACCTGTTGTAGAGACTTCTGTTCTGGGTTTCACTCAAAACTAGCTGCTTTTCAGGTCACTTGGTAAATGAGCTACAGTAACACACCAAAATGAGAAATACGTTGCCTCCAAAATCCAAAGAGGACACTAGGCATTGTGCTTTTTTTTTTTTGATCGTAGAAGGGGCCAGATGTAACAACTTATCGTTTATCTTAGAAAGACATGCCCCACACTACTCAGTGGCATTGATTAAGAAGTATTCAGAAAAAGTGAATTGAGGGTACATTTTTTGTATAAGACAAGAAAGATCTATGAAATTTAATTAACAGTAGTGAGTTAAGTTCATATATTCAGGAGATATTTTTCAGGTCAGCCAAATGGTAGGAAGAGAAACCAAAGAAGTGATAAAAGGCATAAACTTGAGAATACTGCTTATTCTTCCAACCACAAGAATGAGTGGAACCATGAGCCTCAAAGGAATTGAAACAAGTAAAGTTAAAGATTTGGTCAAATCTACAATGGGATTAAACTGCCCTTGCCTTCCATAGAAAAGGAAACACCTTCTTATGATATTAATATAGTGAAAAATAAATGAACTACACAAAATATTTGGAGCAGTGTGACCCTTTCTTCAAACAAGTCTTGTGTTGATGCTCAATATTTAATGCAGATGAATGTAAAGCTGCTCTCACAGAAGTGGAATAGAATCTCAGACGCCTCTTCTGCACATCTCCACCTTCCTACCATGGAGCTGCTGAGACACATCAACAAAACTCCCTTTTTCCTCCTCCTCCTTAGCTTTCCCATCATTTGATGTATTCTGATTAAATTATAATTCTTATATTTTTTTTCCTTAGGTGCAAACACCAAACAATAAAACTAGAGTTAAAAAAAAGCTTTCTTTCTGATATTGTTGACAAGGTCAAACATGTTTAGTGAATTTAAGTGATTCCTGAATTTAGAAGCAAGACATACATCAACCAGAAACTATTATCAATAGGTGAATTAGGATACCTTTCACCTTCTTAGAACAATGACATTTTTAGGACTGAACACTATTTTTTGCAGCTGGTGTTAGGGCTCAGCACTTTGAACCTATGTTATGAGACAGCCTTCGCATCTTTGGGTTGAATTATTTATTATCTCATTTTTTTTCCTTCTGACTGGGAAATTAATTTTATTTGCATTTCTGTCTCCTCTGTTAGCCTATGAGTTCCATGAAGGCAGAAAGTGTATTTATCATTTTTTGTACCCCAGAGCCTAGCAAATAGCCTGGTATGAAGTAGGTGCTCAATCAATATTTTTCAATAAAATTGAAGCCCACAAAGGACATTTTTTCTTTCTCCGTAAAAATAAAGCTGGTAATTCTGGAGACGTATTTTCAAAATGTCTTGTTTTTCATGATTGTGACAGTTGCTGCATATGTCCTAGATTTTTTTTTTTTTTTACAGAGGAGGAAATAGCTAACAGTTTTTATTATATAAAGTAAAGAATTTTGCCATAAAATTTGAAAATAGACTGAATTTCTTACATTTTCAGGGCTTGCTCCAGGCGTAAGAGCACATATTTTAAAATAAAATACAATTAACGATTTTCACAAAGAAAGAAACCGTTGACTTCATTTTACTCTCCTATGTGAGCTGATACTTAGTGACAGCTTCTATCCTCCATGGACTTGTCTAACAATTCTGACTAGGCAACTCTATATTGGAACAGGGTAGGAATATAATTGTGCTCTTGTTAAAACATGCTGTAATGTCAGGCACACTGAATTTTAATTCCCATGGTGGGTCCAGATAATCAGGAAATTCTCTAACTGCAGGAGAACTTTGAAATAGCATGTGACATTTTTACAGCTGGCCATAATTTCATGCTTTGCCACCTTTGATCAAAGTGTCACCTTAAATGAAGGCAAGGAGACAGAAAATGCTACTGTGAAATCTACAATGTAACCGATTCACCTAATCTAAAGGTAAAACCCACATGCAGTAAGAATGCTGCCCCCAAAACTCACATGCTGAGGAAACTCAATTAAGTTAGAAAATTTCTATAGCCAACAATATATTTTAAATTATCTCTAACATTATTTTATAATTTGAACCTATCATAAGTAATCTCAAAGTATGGAAATTGCGAAGAAGGTATTAAATTAATGGAAAAATACAAATTATTTATGCACTGAATTTCTCACATGAGGCATAAGAAAATGCAGTCTCTGTGATCAATAATATATAGGTAAGCAGTCTCCAAGCTACAACTGCTACCTAACAATCCAGCACCTGAGAATTGTATGTATTGACTCCTTCCTGTCAAAAGTAGTTCTCTCTGGGAAATTATCAATGGTTCGTTTACGAGGGTGAAATGTTTAGGAGAGCCAAGAACGTTGAAGATGCTGTAATACCTAGTTGTAGGGAAGGAAGTCATCTGCGCTCAAACCTCCTAGGTTTGGTATCAATTTAGTTGCAACATGTTATAATATTTGCAACCCATCTTAGTCTATTTGGGCTGCTATAATAAAATACCACAGACTGGGTAGCTTATAAACAACAGAAATTTTTTTTTTTTTTTTTTTGGTGAGGAAGATCAGCCCTGAGCTAACATCCGTGATAATCCTCCTCTTTTTGCTGAGGAAGACCGGCTCTGAGCTAACATCTATTGCCAATCCTCCTCCTTTTATTTTCCCCCAAAGCTCCAGTAGATAGTTGTATGTCGTAGTTGCACATCCTGCTAGTTGCTGTATGTGGGATGCGGCCTCAGCATGGCAGGAGAAGCCATGTGTCGGTGCGCAACCGGGGTTCCCAACCCCGGCCGCTAGTAGCAGAGCACACGCACTTAACCGCTAAGCCACGGGGCGGCCCTAAACAACGGAAATTTGTTTCTTACAAGTCTGGAGGCTGAGGTCTGACATCAGGGTGCCAGCATGGTCAGGTGAGGGCTCTTTTCTGGGTGAAAGACTTCTCCTTGGATCTTCACGTGGCGGAAGGGGCTAGGGAGCTTTGTGGGTTTCTTTTGTAAGAGCATATAAGAGCACTAATCCCATTCATGAGGACCCATCTTCATGACCTCTGCACCCAATCTCAGGTGCTCACCCCTGCCACACGCTCCCCTTCTCGCCCTCCTCTGACTGTGACCTAGTGACATTCAAACATACCAATGAAATCCCCTCATACCTTTTGCCTAGTACTTTACGTGACCCCCATTGCTCACAGGTCCTTGCTCTCTCTCTTAGCTCCCCACCTGCTTGGCTGAGCCAGCCCCTTTGGCGTTCCTCTCACGTGGCCCCTTGATGACTCTATCTTTCTAGGACCTGTGAGTATAGTAAACTTTGTTTTCTTGCACCTGTCCTGTGTCCCTTCTTGCAGTCACACCTGACTATCTCATGAAAGAATACAAAACAATGACACAGCAGAAGCATAGAGATTTTTCAAATGGTGTTGGAAGCAACCTATGGATAGGCAATTGAATGAGTTGATTTTATACATGAAGAATTTAAATCCCACAAAAATAGTGACTTGATCAAAGTCTCCAAGCTAACGAGTGGCAGAGTAAATCTTTTATCTCGGATTTTCTGATAGAGAACCTAGTTCTTTTCTACAAATACTATATGTGCCTTCCTAAATATTTGATTTTACTGTGTTATCTCATGATTTTTAAAACATATTAGTTCTACAAATTAAAGTAGTAAAAACCAATAATTATTGTAAAGATTATCCACACATATTAATAAAATTCTGGGTCAGTTAATCTACTCAAACAAACAAGTTGGATAAATTATTTTAGGATCACTATTTTAACAATTAATACATGTAAAACCAATGTAACAGTTGTGTATGTAACTTCAACTGGCAAGGAATTATTTTCCTTCACCTCTACATTTTTTATTATCTATTATAGTGTAACTAGCTACCCTATAACTTAGTGTTCTAGCAAAAAACGTCATTATATTTCGTAATTTTGTGGATCAGGCATTTGAGTGGGGCTCGGATGATTCTTCTGTTCTGCATGGCATTTACTAGGGCCATTCTCTGCTACTCAACTGGTGAATGGGTAAATCTAGAGGGTCCAAGATAACTTCACCCAGATTCCTGTTTCCTTGTCATGGATGACTGGAAGGTTGGGCTCAGCTGAGACACTTTCTCCATGCAGCTTCAGAGCCTCTCCATGTTGGCTCTTCAACAGGGTCATTGGACTTCTTACGTGACACCCTAGGGCTCCAAGAGACTAAGGGGGATGCTGCCTGTCCTGTGAAAGGCTAAGCCCAGAACTTGCACAGTGTCACTAGTACCATGCTCTTTCTGTTAAGGTAGTAGGGGAAGTAACCCCTAATCCTTGAGGGGAGGAGTGTCAGTGTATTTACAGTCATTCTTAATCTTTCATAATAGATTATTAACAAAAGGTTATACTCAGAGAGCTTTAATAATTGCATTCTTTCCCTTATCCTTCTGATTTAGATTTTCTAAGCTTTATTAATCAATGTTTAATAGGAATTTATATTATCTTAAGACATTCCAAGTTAACCATATTGAAATATTACTAAAGTAATCCTTTCTATTTTATGTTTGTAAACTATCCAATACATTTTAGTTTTATTTAAATTTCCTGCTTAACAAGACTCACATTTTTTATTTTACTATCTATTGTTATAGTGTAAGGTTTTGGTATTATTGAGACTCAAATTCAGGAAATGTGATCTAGAAAGCATTTTTTTCCACTGCCTGGGCTTATTTCTAAAGTGATTTTGTGAAAAAACTATAAATAGTGTGACTACATCTATCAGAATGAAACTGATAGGAAACGGAAACAAAAAAAATATCTGTAAGTGTTTATCCAATGCTGGGTGTATTGATAGCCATGTAGTAACCACTGGCAGGTAACACACCTTATTTAATTGTTGCAACAATGACAATTAGTATTAAGTAAGCATAATTTGTTGGGTTTTTACAGATGAAAAAATGTAGCCTAAGTTAGGAGAATGATAGCCAAACCCAGGAAGGTATGCTTGCAAACCCATATTTTTTACACTTTAGGGCATTGGGGAATAACCTCGATTGGGTATGTATATATGCTTCAGTCCCCAATTCATCATAAAAATATTAAATGGATATGAGCACTTGAGAAGTTTACATGATCCCATTATCTATATGTAAAACTGAGGTTAAAACAGGAATAGATTTATACTTATTTGTAGAGTGGTTTGGATGGTAAATGAAATAGAATAAATCACATATTGCAAACAGTTAAGTTTCAATGTGTATTCACTTTTCAAATGGATAGACAATTTTTAATTCAATGGATATGTAACAAAATGTCTATCTATATATTCTATTACAAAAATTTAAACTCAGAAGTAAAAGAGATTTTGCTGTGATAATTCTCTGACAGAGGAGAACCCTGGAAGCAGCTATAGCCAAAGTCATATTTTCTCACATGGAATAATGTGAAACCACCAGAGATACTAATAATACCCAAGAAAGAAGCCAGGTGATTACCAAGGCTAAGCAGGATTTCTAAGGACTCAGATGAATTTGAGACTATAATAGGATTACATTCTCTGCTACTCAAGCCATCAACATTTGCATATTAAACTGGTAGGGTTTAGAAATGGGGATGGCTCTACTAAGCCCAGATTTGTGCCAATATCAGCTAGAAGCTAGAACTTTTCTTGACTTTCATTTCTGCAAAGAAAAAAATGTAGAAAAATATAAGCCTCCTTCTAAGTAGTTGCTTTGAAATCTCATCATTAGATGAGATTCAGTCAGATCTCAAATTAGAGAAAGAGAGGGAGATAAAATAACTTCAAGTGTTAATTATAGAAAATTCAAAATTCTGGAAGAGTGGTAGAATGCTTTTATGAAACTTACTTTTTAAAAAAATTTCAGTGTTGACAAAAGTCACTTGAGGCAGAATTTAGGTAAAAGAAAATGTTATGTTTTCTTCCAAAAAATAGGAAAGAAGCATATTATAAGAGCATATTGAGAATGTGTATCTTGTAAAAATATGTAAACACACAATAGCAACAAAATAGAATAACATGACATTCAATATAGAGCTATTTCCTCATAGTTGACAAATTAAACTGCAGTAGAGCAGAGTCATTTGCCATTTTTGACTGATGAGCGTCTAAATGTTAAGTCTTATTGCAAGAGAGTTGATTGACTTGACATGCCAAAATAGATCAAGTTGACTGATTCTGTTAGATTGAGTGGCTCTAACCAGTTCTTCAGTAACACATACACATCATTGGTGCAAAAATAATCATTTCACTATATTTTTACCTAAGTTTAAAAACCACACTTTTTTCCCCTAAAGAATCAATTCTAAACACATGAATGAACTTTAGATCTACCCTCTCCATTAAAGTAACCACTAGCCACATGTGGCTATTTAAATTTAAACTTAAATGAATTAAAATGAAAAAAAATTGTTTGTAGTTCCTCAATCACATTAGCTCCATTTCAAATGCTTGGTAGTCATATGTGGCTCATGGCTACCATATTAACAGTGCAGATATAGAACCTTTCCATCATAGCAGAAAGTTCTATGAGACAGCACTGATCTAGATAATTTCTTTGGTTGATACCAAGCTTTTGTTTATTATATTACAGGCTATCTAATTATTAAGTCTTTTAAGGTCCTTTCAAGATAATAATATTGAACAAAAGATTATTGATATTACCATAGTTATTACTTTCTACAAATGGACAAGCAAAAGTTAAACAATAGATTTTTTTATTAATTTGCCAAGAATAAAAACAGATATCTAAATAGTAAACTAGCATATGAAAAGAAACACAACATAATTAATAGTCAAAAGAAAATTAATGCATTAATCATGACTCTTTTATAAATCTATAGTGTTAGCCAAGCTTAAAGAAATTGGCCTTCTTCATTCATGATTGATGTGAATGCGAACTGAGCAAGTAATCTGATATTATCTTTTATAATTAAAAAATACGCATTTTTGACCCACCTTTATGAATCTTTATGAATCAATAGAAATTAAGGCCTTCTATAGGAGGAAGTTTATTTAGAATAATTTATAGTGGCAAAAACTTGGAAACAACATTAAGGCACATCAATAAAGGAATAGTTGAATAAGTTATGGTACACCCATCATATAAAAATTATAAAGTTATTTTAAAGAATGTGTTAGATCTTCCAGCTTTCATGTGCAGAGATCACACAAAGTACACAAACATGATATATTTTTAAGTAAAAAAGTGAATGGAAGAACAAACACAGAAAAACAAGAATATGCATAAAGGGAAGAATAATGAGGAAAAACAAGAATAATTACCAAACGCAAAACCAAAAGTTAACTATATACATATAATTTACAGGTACATGAACAAAGTTCTAGAAGGTTATACACTGGGCTTTTAATATTACTTGTCTCTGAGAGTTAAGAAAGGAGTTTACAGGAAACTTGTCAATTTTGTCTTTACATATTCTGGCATTGTTTCTCTTCTTCCAAGGAGCAGATATCATTTTGCAATTTAAAAATATTTAATAAAAAATAATTCATTGTGCATCTCCTGCAAATAAGCGCACTTTGCAAATCAGGGATACAACAATAAACATTACCAGATTAGACTTATACTGTATTTCATAATTTATAAAAGTACCTTCATACATATGTGATTCTTACAAGAACCTTGTCATGGTGGTTGGGCAGAAAATCGTCTTTCTTTTTGAAAGTACACCCAGTTAATAAATGGTGGAGCCCATTTACCACCCAGATGTTCTGAATCTCTCTTTCATCCTCTTTCCACAGTACCACAGCTCCTTCAAAGAACATCCCCGATGAAAGTTTTTTGTGTGTGTGAGGAAGATCGACCCTGAGCTAACATCTGTCAATCCTCCTCTTTTTTTGCTGAGGAAGACTGGCCCTGGGCTAACATCTGTACCCATCTTCCTCCACTTTATATGGGACGCCGCCACAGCATGGTTTGCCAAGCAGTGCGTCGGTGCACGCCCAGGATCCCAACCGGCGAACCCTGGGCCGCCGAAGCAGAGCGTGCGCACTTAACGACTTGTGCCACTGGGCCGGCCCCCCCAATGAGCAAATTTTATAGATGGAGAAATTAAGTCCTAAAAAAGTTTATATGCCAAGTCTTTTCAATTCTACTATTTTAGTACTTGTCTTCAGCATCATCCTCTCTTCTCTGACTAAAATCCTTTTTAAATGTTTCTACATAAAGAAAAGTTTGTAATTAGAATAAAAAGAACTTATATGAAGAATTATAACCTGTTTATAACAAAGATGTATTTTTATGTATAAGAGAACATTGAAATGTTGGAAAATTATGTCTGACTGAAGTACAATATTTCTTATTTTATTCATTCACATCAAATAGTAGCACCTTTTTAAAGAGATGGCACACAGGTAAATTTCTGTGCATTGTTAAAGCTGGTGATATCCTTAGACATCAAGTATTAGAGTAAAGCAAAGCATCACTTTCAAATAATAAAAACAAAAAGGGAAACGGTAAGCACTGGTAGAGCCAGAAGGCAGAAGTAGAAAAGGAAGTGGGCAAACAGGGTAGCTTAACTTCTCACCTGAATTTTTAGGGAAAACTCATCTATGATAAATGAATTTAACTTACAAACAATGTGGTATTAATGTGCGAGGCAATATTCTGTTATAATAATGAGTAACCTGAGGTAGATATATATAACATTTATCTAGAAAGAATAAATTCACATTTTAAAATGGTAATTCGTGAACAGCAGTAGAGGCATATATAAGCTGTCATCAGAATGAATCAATTCAAACATCAGAGAACTTTCGTTGTGCATTATGCTAAGCTGTATGGGGTTATCTGATGTCTATTTTCAGTATGGATAAATATTGTCATTTTTTAAGTTGGCATCTTTGCAAAGAAAGGACATTGAACATGGCCTGTTCAAATCTTCAGTTGGAAAGGACTGCCAGGTAACACCGTGTGCTCTCCATACTCACACTTGCCTTTCAGTTCAGCCTCTGTCGGTTTGTTGTCAGTTCAGGTTCCCATTTGCTTTTAGTCTCCACAGTAACTAGACATACTAGGGAGTTCAGACACTTAAAAATATCATAAGCCAGATGCTCTCTTATCCATAGAATTTCTGAAAACCTTCCAATGGGAGAAATGGGCTGGAATCCAGGGCCAAAATCCTCAAGTCTGAATTGACAGAAATAGCAGAAAATAAAACACAGAACAGGGAGGAAAAGAAAACTAGGATATTTGAATAACAACTCTTGGTGATTACTAAATTCAACATCTTTGATTTTTTTCAGAGGATTGGCACCATTCAACACCCATTATATGCTTTTTGGTATAAACTTTTGTTTGAGTTATTTTGTTCATATATCTTTTTTCATAGGTGGATATAACTGATGATAAGGCATTGTTAAAGAAGTACATCTGTGGGAGTGGAACATATAATACCTCTTGAAAAATAAATAAAGAGAAATGGTGACCTCATGAATAAGAGAGGAAAAGGAAAGTAATTGGCCAAAAGGAACATCTGATTAAGCTCCAAAGAGCAGGAGAAGACTTGAGATTTTCATGTTTATAGATAAAGCAATGTAGGCTCTTCAACTACAAGAAGGAAACATTTGGAGAAATGATTTATCTCCAATTTCAAGGAGCCCAATATCATGTCCTGTGGAGTCATATAACTAGCTACTACAGATTTCCAAATTCAGATGGGAACTCTGCAGTGCAATAGGCAAGGGGAAAAGACCTAGAAACTTTCCTACAGATTTTATGAAAAGTTATTCACAGATGTCATTTAAGATGCAAGAGTAAAAGGTAAATTTTAATATTTCATGTGCTAACTTCACTACCAAATGTTTATTTCTATAAGCATGAAAGAGAAGTTGTACTGCTTTACAAAATTATACTCGCTGAGACTTGAGTTGTTGCTCAATTCTCTGGCAAGAGACAAGCCTCACCTTCTCCTCCAAGTCATTCCTACTCTTACTCATCCTCAAGGAGAACATGTGAATGCTCATCTCCTCTGTTGAAAAACAGAGTAGGGGGAACACAAATGTCAATCTAGGTAATAAATATCTGTGTTATCGTGAGACTTCAATGTGTTTACATACCCTGTGATGGCAAGCCATCTTATGGGGAAGAGAAGCAAAGTTTGAATTGCTTTTTTGTTTCCTAATGCACTGCTAATTCTAATGCTGGTATGAATCAATTCAGTCTCTTTGATTTTGAGCTTTAATTATGGAGGCAAGCTATATACATATGAACAAAATAACAATCTAAAACACAATATTCAAATGTGCCATAGAATGGAATTGACAGTTATTGATAAAGTCTATTAAACTATTATGATCACTCTAATTTCCCTTAGCATGGTCTTTAACATCTAAAAATATATTTTACAGTTATGTTTATGACTTGATTATTTCCTACATCCTTTATTGTTCCTTGATGAGAGAGGCTTTTGTTTGTCTCATTCACTTGCCTGGTAATAATGTGAACTCAAGAAATATTTGTTGAATGAATGAAAGAAAGGAAATATGAATGTTTTCTAGAATAGTAGGAGAGGATGTTGTAATGAAGGCAACATCTGAGGAAAAAAGGAGAGAATGAAATTTATTTTAGCCGGAAGGATGTTTGAAGATTAAAGGTAGGAAAGCAGGAATTCTCATGGTGTGTTCAGAAGACCGTGATGAGATCAACCTGACTTGAGCAGAGGTTTTCAGAAGAGAGCATAAGGAGATAGAATTGAAGAATTAATATGGAGCCAGATTACCAAGGGCTTTGAAAGTCAATTGAAATAACTTTGATTGTATTCTGTGGAATTAAGAGGAGAAATAACATAGGGACCAACAGAAACATATCTCCCAGTCTTGGTAAAATTGTTCCTAATTATATAATACTGCTCATGAGGCAGAAAGGGAAAATTATCTTTGTACATAATCTTCACCTTATAGTAAATCCTCTGGCTCAATTTGGAGCCAAAAATCCAGATTCATAAAAGGTCAAAACCTCAAATAAATTTTTAATATCCTGCAGCAATAGAGGCAAAATTTCTGGAAAAAATAAAGAAAAAGAAAGAACATCATTAATGCAAGAATATCAATGCATCACTGATATTTTCATATTATATTCCATGGTTCACAATATACTTATGGAAACAAAATCCATCTCTAAGTGGAGTTCAGAAACCTCCAGAGGCATTAAAAGCAGGTTATGAAAGCTACGGCAGACCAGGCTAGGGATGGTTGTGACCTGGAGACAAGGCATTCAGGGAGAGTCTCAGCAACACAGGGACAAGGGACAGAGCCTAACATTTATTGAAGGACTGCTCTGTGCAAAGCCCTGGGCTTTAGACGCACAACCTCAGTTAACAGGGATTTGATGAGGTCTAGGCAAGTAGGCACTATGCTACACGAGGATCTGGTAGGAGAAAGGCAGACTCAGACACTTCTATAGGGCAAATAATCAAGACTTAAACTACAGAAGTAATTGTCAAGCATATGGTGTGAGAGTGGACCACAACAAAACACTCCTAACAGAAAATGGGCAGCTACTATCTGCCTACTATTTTCCTAGAGCACACAGTATTATCTGTCATTGATTCTTTTTTTCAAATAATAATATGCATTTCCCCCACATTGTAGTATCTCGGTATCTGGGTTGACTATAAAATCTTTCAATCACTCTCAGCCTTGCGGCAGTTGTGACACGTTAGTCAATTGTACTTGAGTGAACATGGTTGTTACTCATGGAAGTTTGACTAGACAATTGCAATTACTTAAAAATTGAATCAAAAATCATTTAGGGACCTATTTGAAGACAGCATGTTAGTCACAGTTATAATTTGGAAATCTCCTGTTGATATCTTCTGATAAAATTATTTTATTTTATTTCTAGCACCCAAACTAGAAAAATAAGTCATTGGCTGAAAAATAACACCCTGAGCCAATAGTTGAGCATTCTTTTCAGTAATGTTTGTATCACAATGCTGGTAGAGCAGAAGATGAAATTCTGAATTGCAAAGATATTAAGAAGAGTCAATCTCAGAAGTTTCAGAAACATCTTCTTCAATGCATTTTGTTTACATTTTCTTTTAATGTATGCAAAGCTATATGATTATATATATATATGTTTAATAAACTTTTCAATAAATATAAAACAAAATGTCTAGGTGATTACGGAGTATTGTGTCATAGTGTAATTCCTCTTCTTCCCACTATAAATTAAATAATCGTACATCTTTAAAGCAATGACATCTTAGATTTGATGAAATATGGTTTGTTCCAAGAATGTGCTAAGAGATTTATAGGTAATACTTCACTATATCCTCACATCTAGTCGATACTACAGTCTATACTATACTTCAGGTGTATAAAATGAACCACACATATTGAGTTCATTTCTATAATCCTACATATAGTAGACAGTTTCATTAGAACCCCTGTCTGTCTAATTCCATGACTTGCTCTGAATTATGGTGGCAGTGGATCTCAAACTTCAGTGTGCATAATCACGACTCAGTGAGCTTGGTAAATATTTAGATTTCTGAATTAATTCCTCAGAAATTCTGCTTTAATAAGTATAGTATAGACTCTGGAATATGCATTGTTAACAAACATCTAAATTGATTTTTTAGCAGGAGGTTTGCATACCTCACTAATACTCCTCTCTATTGGCTAATGGTGAAACATAAAAAAGGAACATAGTCAGCCTATTTGGGGCACATGATCAATAGTAGACAAATAGCAATAACGCAAATTGGAATCCCGTTATCCAAGAACGCTTAGCAACTACACAAGATAGACTCCAGAGTCTGGGGGAAAAATAGGAAAGAAACAAGTAAAAATTGAATGGCACCAGCTGAGAAGGTTAGACAAATTCAGGGACAGATTGCCAAGCAAATAACTTTTCCAATAGATGTAGGTAGAGAGTATCAATTATCTAACCAAGTCACCATGCATCTGAGTTGCAAAGATATTAAGAACAGTTAATCTCAGAATGTTTAGAAATTTTAGAAATAACTTACCAATTGTTTGGCTTATATTTATTTTAATGTATATATAATGCTATATAATTGTATATATGTGTATATATATATGTTTAAAAGAGCTCTTTCAGTAAGTATAAAATAAAATGACTAAGTTCATAAAGATGAAATTGATGGTATCTAATTTCCTTCAAAAGTCAATAACCTATGTTACTTTGATATGTTAAATCTTCAGGTTAAACAGAAACAATGCTTAAAACTATATTGTATACTTTCAGGTAAAATAAGACCTGAGCACACTTACCTAATTTCACTGCCCCTACTTCCAAACAAACAAAAAAAAACACTTAGATTTAAAAATCAGATTTTAATCTAAAAATTAGATTTTAATAAATCTATTCCAAAAGTTAGATTTTAATAAATTCAGAAGAATATCAGAGTACTATCCACAGAATAGGAATTTTGATTCATTTTTCCTGGGAATAGTATGGACATATCCAGATGGGAGAAAGGAGACACTCTACTTGCCTCCCTGATAATACAGAGGAACATACCACATGGAAGTAAATGGGAAGAAACCTGGAAGAGCTTTACTTAGAAACTTTATCAATTAATAAAAGCTGGAATCAGAAACAGGTTATGGGGCAGGTGCAGTGTAAATATTTCCCTCAGTCACCTTTGGGAAGCACACCAGACAAAGTCAGTCACACTGAATTTAGATTCTGTGGTAGTGCTTGTACAAGCTTTTGTTTGACACGGATGGCAACACTGATTCCTTGCCACCACGTAAAATGCAAAATACAAAATTCATTGGCGCAGAAGCCAAGCTAATATTGGCCTCCACTCTATTCCCAATAAGCTCTGTATTTCTAAATTAACAATGTGAAGTCACGGCCAAGGTAAACATTTCTACTTTGTTTTATTAGGACTGAGTTATTTGAACATAAAAAAGCAGGAATACAAGCAATTGGACAGAAATTATCTCAGTTTTCTACTGAAAAAGAAGAAAACTCTCTCTGAGAAAATAATTTTAAAAGTCTTACTAAATATAAGAAAACATACTTCAATTAAATAGATAGGGACCTTTTTGTAAACTGTCTAAAATTATCTCCTTATGAAATAGAATGAGAGGAACAAATAAATTTTAGAATATTCATAATTCTATTCTTAATGATATTCATGAAGAAACTGCACCTATGCAACTTAATAAAGAAGTCCTGATTAGGAACCATTTAAATAAAGAAAAACTGAGTGGAATTTTAAAGAGAAGTTAAAACTAAAATGGAAGTAGAGAATACAGATTTGAAGTTTTAAAAAATGATTCTGTGAAATAGCAAACTTAAGACTTTTTCCATAATGGTAAGGAAAGGTAAAAATGTATAAAATAATGAGATAAGATTTAAGAGAATTTTTGTTTTCATTAATATAATATGGCTACTGGTACAGAAGTAAGAAAAATCTTCTTCAAAGCATTGAAGAAATATCAAGTTAGAGTTTATTTGACCAAAATCTAATAAAGACTGAAGCTGAGAGAGGTAAGGAGAAAAATAAAGTCAATTTTCCCCTGACGACATTTACCAAACCTGGTGAACCGGATCTCAGATTTTCTCATCTTTATGGGGCAAGAGGTTTGAAAATAAACCTAAGTGGAGACCTAAGGCAGAGAATCCAATAATAGATGCATCCCTTCATAAATCCAGAAGCCCAAAGATCTACATACTCAGTATAAGAGTAAGGTTTGTTAAAAACAAAATTCAACTGAGTAAATTTTAAAGATCTTGTTGGCTTTATTCAATGACTTATGAATCCGGCAGCATCCAGCTAGCAGATAGGAAGGAGTTCCAAGGAGCTGTACAAAATGAAAGACTTTTATAGGCAGAAGGGATCAGGAACAAGGAAGCTGCACTAAGCAAAAAAGTGGATTGGTTATTGTAAGGTTACTTTCCTCTAGGGGATGGCAAGAGTCTAGTAGGCCAATAACCTAACTAGAGCTGATCAGGAGACTCTTGACTGACTGTTTTAAGATTCCATTTCTGGAAGACCCAAAATGGTAGTTAAGCCTTAGTTTGGTGACATGGGGCTTAGCATAGATGACTTCATTTGGGGCCTGTTGTCTTGTTTTTAACAGATTCTTGAAGAAGAAAAGTCATCCCAGATATAAGGGTGGAGATACAGGAAGGACTGGGAAGTGAGTGCTTTTTATTCCAGGAATGATAGGACAAGTCATATGCAATAACCTTCTGCTGAGACAACTAGAAAAACTAGACAAAATATTTAAAAACCATCTCATCGAAGCCATATAAGAGTTACATAAGCAATATGAATTTTTCGAGCCAATGTTTAGGAGAAATTGGAAGTTAAAATAGGTAAAAATGACATTGGGTGCTTTGCCATCATGTCGATTGGCGATATCAAAAGCCGTGATGGAGACGTTGAAAACTTGAGCAGAACTTTCTGTAGTCTCACAGGGCTGCGGGACGGGGGAATGGAAATCAGGACCTGCCAATGAGGATGAGTTCCTGTACATAACTGAGGTTTGGGAACCTAAAGGGCTACAAAATATAATTAAAGTTGAGCTAAAAATAAACCAGAGAGTAAAGACCAGCTGTGATAATTTCAAGTGCTGATTATATTAATTAGATTTGTGGTCTGCCTGCTAGAAGAAAAAGTAAATCCTCTCTGGAGAAAGATAACATCATCCAGAGGTTCAAACAATCTCTGAAAGATTTCACATGCAAAGTTTAACTGACAAACAAAAATCACCAGGTATATAACAAGACAAAATTTGAATACAAACAACATCAACAAATTGAAAATAAAAGAAGAGCTATAGGAGAAGCATAAAGATTAGCTTGCAAGACATAAAACTATGATTAGTATAGTCATGATATAAAAAAAGATGGAGAATTTTGGTACAAAAATGAAAAATATATATAAAAATAATATAAATGTATTATAAATGCATGAAATAATATCACTGACGAAATGGAAGAAAATGGTGCTAACCTAAATAACTTTGGAAATAAGTAGAGTCTGTAAGACTAAAGGCAAAGAAACTTTGCTTAGCACTGCTCTACTTGGTACATTTGTTCCCCAGGGGATACAGGTTAACAAGTCTAAAACCACTATATATTATACTGGAATCGAACGATTAAATAAATGGTGGATAGTGAGAACCAGGTTTCTCAATGTTGAAGTGAGCAGTTACAGATAAGCAAAGAAATATTCTATGTGGTAATGGATAAGAGTTGGAGAAATCAGTATGAACTCATGATTTAGCTTAATATAGATACAGATGGTTACATATAGAAATTTTTGTAAGCATGCATATATACATAGGTTAGTATCCATGCATATATTTCCGTGTTCTGTCAGCAGAGTGGGCATAGAAGCAATGAGCACATCTACTGCTCAGATCTTGCCTTCTAATGCCATTCTCCAATAAAAGGAACCAGTACTTCTTAGAAAAAATGGCTGATATCAGGACTGGGGCAGGAAATATACAAGATGAGCCTGGAGTATCATATAGTGCCAGAAAATATAGATATGCCTTCTACCTCCAAAAGTGGTACATACACAATGGTGGGAGTACGTCAAAGGGATACAGGAGCCAACTGAGAGATTTAGCGAGAACCAAAGCTGGAACAATTTGAATAACAAAATAAAAATAAAGTGGGGTTGAGTTATATACCATAGTATAAAATAAATATCTGTGAGTCTCATTCTGATACAAATAGATGATTGAATTAAATAAGCAAATAAGGGGGAATAGACAAATTTCTCATGCAGAAGAATTCTAAATAATTTTTGTCAATAATCTGCTCTCAAAGAGACAGAGCGCTACTTCCCACTCTATACGTGTGGGCTGTGCATCGTGACTTCCTTCTGAAGAGAACAATACGGAAGTGGGGGCAATAACTTTACAGTGGAAACACCTGACAAACACTACCTCAACCTCAGGTTAACATCATCAGTAATAAGCCATGTTGATAGTATGTATCCTTGATATGACATAAAGAGAATGCCACTTTTTCTTTCTGGTCTTCCTCCCCAAAACGCACAACCACACTCTAATCACGTGAAAAGCATCTGGCAAATCCTACTGGAGGGACACTCTACAAAATAACTGACCAGTACTCCTCAAAATGTAAAAGTCATCAAAAACAAGAAAATTCTGAGAAACTGTCACAGTAAAGAGGAGTCTAAAGAGACATAATGGCTAAATGTGATATGATATCCTGTAACAGAAAAAAAAAGGTAAAAACTAAGAAAATCTGAATTAAGTATGAATTTAGTTAATAATAATGTATCAATATTGTTTTATTGATTTTTTCACATTTACCATTCTAATATAGGATAATAACAATGGAGGAGACTGTGTGTAGGGTATATAGGAACTCTCTGTACTATCTTCATAATTTTCCTGTAGAACTAAACTGTTTCAAAATTTTTTTAAGTATACTAAAAGATAGAGTGGGCACAACACCATTTATATTAGCACCCCCAAAGAATGAAATACTAGGTATAAATCAAACAAAATATGCCCAATATCTACATGAGGAAAACTACAAAACATTGATGAAAGAAATCAAACAATGTAATTCATAATATTAAAAGAATAAATCAGAAAAGTCATCTGCTCATACATTAATTCAAAAAATCATCTACTTATGATTGATAATTTCCCAGCCAACTGTGTTACAATAGCAATCTCTTAAGTCTTTAAAATATATATACAAAAAAAAAGATAGAAGCCAAACTATGCTTAATAGTTAGATGTTGAAAGCCTTCCTCCTAAGATTGAGAATGAGTCAGCAATGTCCACTTTCATCATAATTCAACATTGTACTAGAGGTCATGAAAAATAAAACAAGACAAAAAAATATAAAGATTGTTCATAGATGAAATGATTGTGTAGATAAAATGTCCAAAGCAAACTATAGATAATCTATTAAACTATAAGTGTATTCAGCAGTGATGTTGTACACAAGGGCAACAAAAAACTAAGTTTTTTCATGGTTACTGTAACCACAAAGATTGTGACATATCTTCAAATAGCAACATTGCAAATGTTAGGAATAAATTTCTTTTTATTAGGGAGTCAGTAAGTTAGGGAAAATGTTAAAGATTTCATTTATCTTGAGACCAGAACTAGACAGCTTAACTCTGTTTTTTGTTTTATTTTTTAATCTTGAGGGAAAATTGTTGTTTGTTTACTTGCTTGTTTGTTTCTCTTTTGACTATGAGACATATTTATTTATAGAGTCACAACTAAAAGTGTCAGTTTGATTCCACAAAGGAAAGGCATGTGTATAACAAAATATAAATAATTTCCCCCAATAAATATAAAAGTAACAAACTCATAGAAAAATGGACAAAAGAAAAAAAATAGTCAATTCTCAAAAGAGAAAATCCAAACTAGTAAATTAACATTTGAAATATGATCAACTTCATTAGCAATCAGAGACGCTTAAATGAAAACTATACTGATATTCTTTAAGACTGACAAAATTAAAAGACAAGGAATAGCAAATGTGGTGAGAATGTAAAGCAATGAGGCCTTTAATATGATGCTCGTGGAGAGAAATTTGACTATGTCTGTAAAGATGAAATTATAAAAAAATTACACAGAAACCTGTCTTAGATAAGCACCCTATCAAAAGTCTCAAATAGTTGCATAAGGAGACATATATGGGCGTCTACACCACCATTGCAGTCAAAAAACAAAATTCTTGCACTAAATTGCAATGGGATAGTAAATATTAAGATATATTCATAAAAGGAATGTATATAAAAATTTAAGTAAAAATACTAGAACAATAGATAGATGGTTGGATGGATAGGTAGATCACAAAACATTGAACACAAAAGTAGCAGAAGAATACACAAACTATGATACTATTCATAAAAATTAGTGTGCAACAATATATATACTTTGTAGGGGTATATCATGCCAGTTTAAAAATATGCCCACAGATTCCCTGACACTCTTGTCTTCAAAAGGTGGAATCTAATTTCCTTTACCCTGAATGTGGGCAGATTTATTGGTTTGTTTCAAACAAATAGAATGCAGCAGAAGTGACAGAGTATGATTTCCTGGGCTAGATCAAGGCTGTCTTGACTTCTGCCTTGATCTTGGATCTCCTAATCTGGGGAAAGCTGGCCACCATGTCATGAGGACATTCAAGCTGCCCTGTGAAGAGGTCAACATGGAAAGGATCTTGAAAAGATCTGAAACCTCCCACTGACTAACAGCATCAATTTACCAGGCATCTAGGTGAATCAAATATGAACATCAGAAAAAATGGGAAATAGATTAATATGATGCAATATATTAGCAATTATAATTCAACACTTTACATAGTTTAAAAAGTAGCAAGCTAGAATTAAAAGGCAACTTTAGAAGCTAAGATATGAATATTGGGATGCAGAATTCAAAATTGTAATTATTTTCAAATATTTTAATTATCTACAGTGAAAATACAAGAAAATTTATTTCCCATTTTAGATATTTAAAGGAATTAAATGAGTAGCCAGATTAAATAAAAATTAACATACATAAATAGTTTTCCTACCTATGTACCCTTTTGATCACATAGAAAATGTAATGAAAAAAGTGCATAAAACACACACAAAACCCACTTTAGAACACACAAATAACAAAAAAATGGTCACGTCTAAATGAAAAAGAAAAACTATAAAGCTTTCCTGAAAGTCATAAAAGAAGACCTCAATGAACTGAGAGAGAACATGTTCCTGTAAGTGAGAACTCACTATTGTAAAAATGTCATTTCTCCTTCAATTACTCTATAAATCCCTACAGAACTTTTATGAAACTTGTCAAACCATCTTAAAATGTATCTAGAAGAGAAAATGTGTGATAATAGCCTAGTATATTTTGAAGAGGAGAACAGTGAGCAAAGACTTCTGCTAGTTTCAAAAACATACATCTAGTATTTAACACAGAGTAATATTATCAAAGGTATGTGTGGATTTCATCTTCCTGCATTCTGCACATGAATAATATTAGTTTAACATTAATTTAAAGCATTAGTTTTCACACTTATGCCTTAAGGACTCAGTTGCCTTACCAACAAATGCAGGTAGATACTTTGACCAGCCTCAACCTTGAAAAGTCCCTGTCTAGTATCATCCAAAATACAAGTATTATTATTATTACTGCTTATCTGCTTTCTTCCCTGTTCACTAATTCTTTGCCATCTCAGAGTTCTCCATTAAGAACCTGTTGTCTTCATTTTGCGGAGTTCTTCCCTAGTTACCCATTATTAGAATCCTAAGAGAACTTCTTCACCTAGATACGTGGAAGTACAACAGTGCAGTGAAATCCCGACAAAAGTAGGCTTGTTAAAGCTCTAATCTTACAAGCTGCAAGTAGTCTTGCATCCCTATCAAAATTCTGCTAGTACTAGCTGGTAATGGCCTCCCTTTAAACAGAATATTAAGAATGCAGTTCTCCAGTTTAGTATAGCTTAATTTTACACAAAGCTTCAATGAAAACTATAATCAAAGAATGGATGTAACTACATAAAATTTAAAGATTCTATATAGGCAAAAGCACCATAAATAAAGGTCATAAATGACACAGCTTAGGATAAATGTTTATAATATATAACAGAGGATCAACATCTTTAATATGTAAGAAATTCCCAGAAATCAATCAGGAAAAAAAAAACTACCAATGGGAAATGTTTCAATTAGAGAGAAACAATATACAGAAGAAGAAATATAAATTGCAAATATAAAAAGAATCCTTAAAATCTATCCTTACTATTACAAATAAACTGAGTAATAAACATTTTTTAAATGACATGCAACTTTTAACTGATCATATTAAACAAAAAAGTAAATGATCATGAATAATGCTGATAAGGGTAAGAAATTTGGTATTTTCATACACTATTATAAGAATACCATATGATGCATATATTTGGAGGTCCATTTGGCGGAAACGATCAAAATTTAATATACATATAACCTCTAAACTAGCACTTCTCAGGATTTATAAGCAAAGATATATGTGCAACGATGTACCCTGGTGCATGGTTTGCAATAACAAAACACTAGAAACCATCCCAAAGTCCATTAATAACGGAATTAATAAATAAACCATGCTACTTCAGTACCATGGATTACTGTATGGGAATTAGACATAAAATAGATCTATATATACAGAAATGGACACACCATTAAGTTATATTCTCAAGTGAGTCCATTAGGAGAAAACAGCGCAAGCAAGTGCAAGGGCCTTCCCGGGAAGCCACAATCATGGTGGTTACCAGCACCAGCAGTGGAGCCAGATGGTCTAGGTTTGCACCCCATATTTACTTCTTACTTTAAATGTGGTCTTGGGTGAATCACTTCAGCTTTCCATGCCTGCAGTTTTAATCTGTATGCCCTAGGGGAAAGTATTTAGCCCCAAATGCTGGTATTTCCTTCATGGCTCATTTTAGAATGTAAACCAAGTACTGAAAAACTTTTGTTCTGAGCTGTGGACATTGGACAAAATTGATGGACCAAAAGAAAAATCCCACAAGGTAAAAAACAAACAAACAAAAAGGCTTGAAACATATTACAGACTGTATTAAGCCATTATAAGTGAAGAAGTGTCAGATTAGAAGACAGCATTAAGAAGACTTTTTTTGGTTTGTTTGGTTTTTTTTGTTTCTTTGCAGGGAAGGATTCGTCCTGAGCTACCATCTGTTGCCAATCTTCCTCTTTTTTTTTCCTCCCCAAAGCCCCAGCGCATGGTTGTATATCCTAGTTGTAAATCCTTCTAGTGCTTCCTATGTGAGCTACCACCACAGCGTGGCAACCGACAGACAGGTGGTGTGGTTCCAGGACCAGAAAGCGAACCCGGGCTGTCACAGCTGTGAGAACACCGAACTTGAACCACTAGGCCATTAAGGCTGGCTCTAAGAAGACTTCTAATTGTTATTTTCTTTAACCCATTGTCTTTGGACTTTATTTTTTAAGTATGTAAAATCAAATATTGAGTAATTTACATAGATTTTTTTAATCAAGGAAGAAAAACAAACCATAAAAAAATAGCAGGAAGTAAACAAGATGGCGTTTCCTACTGCAGGAAGTTTCTGTTTTGTTTATCATGCTACTTTTGCTTTTTTGGTCCATAAACTATGGTTTGGCTGTTAAGGGGTGAGGTATATAATGTGCTACATATATGACTCCTGTATATATTCAGATGCTTAATTCATTCTGTTGCAAAATAATTTTATAAGAAGGACTTCAAAGTCCATTTTAAGCTCATCTAATCCACTAATTTAACATTTAGAGTTGTTTTTTTCCTAAAGAAAGAGGGCTCATGACTTTGTATATGTTTGGAAAATTAGATTAAAAAGATTGCTGGCTAGTTGCTTCTTATACTTCCAAAGGGTCAAAGGATAAAAATCAAGCATTTTCAAAAGAAACCCCAAAGGACAAAGTGAGATTTATTAGTGCTCAGATTTAAAGATCTCTTTACAAATATAGACATTTTTACATTTTAAACACTCAATTCTCTGAGAAAGGGTGACCAATACATGAATTATTCAATTTTACTGTATAGGTATGTACTAGGGATATATTTCATTGCACTAGTGGATCAGAAATACAAAACACTTCTATTATATACTGAATGTTATTACATGTTTAAGATAATATTCTAAGCTGCTTAATGAAAAATAGTTTTCACTCGCTTGTAAACAAGTGTGTGATCACTTTGTGTTTTTTTATTAACATTCAGTGAGAAAGATATCACTACATTTAAAATTGCTTTTGAACAAATTAAAGTCACAGCAGAGATTATCAATGTAAACACATTAGTACACATTAATATAATTCACAAAGTCCAGTATAACTTGGTCTGTTTGGAGAAAGAACATATTAAAATGTTTTGTTTCATGCAGTATTTTGGTACAGGAAAGCACGGCAAAATCCTAAGATGTCAGAGCAGTTTTATAAAGCATTTGAAACCTGAAAATTGAAATTAATGAATGTTAAAATTAATGACATAAAGATATATTATACTAAGACATTGTCATCTTCATGAAATATTTACCAAATTGATGATGGTTAGATATGATTATTGAAATTAAATTAAGCTAATCTTGTAAGAGTATTTTCTTTTCGATTAAAATGAATGAAGATGAATGTGTAAAACAGATGCTAAAATATATATATTTTTTTGTGTGAGGAAGATTGGTCCTGAGCTAACATCCTTTGCCAATCTTCCTCTTTTTGTTGAGGAAGGGTAGCCCTGAGCTAACATCTGTGCCCATCTTCCTCTACTTTGTATGTGGGACACCCCCATCGCACGGCTGGATGAGCAGCGCGTAGGTCCATGCCCAGGATCGAAACCAATGAACTGTGGGCCACTGAAGCAGAGCGTGGGAAGTTAACTGCTATGCCACTGGGCCAGCCCCAATGCTAAAATATTTAATCATTTTTCTTTTTAAGTCAATGCATTGAATACTATGCTCTTTATATATCCTGTCTTTCCGTAATATAATTCATATTTGAAAATGTATTATTTTTATTCAGTTCTGTCTACCACTTTAATTCCATTCACCTATAACCTTCATGAAGGCAGAAGTCTTGTCTCTCCTGTTCACATTAGCTCTAATATCTGCCATTGCCAACATGCACTATATATTCAGTATGCAGTAATTGCATGCACAAATCCTTTGTCTTGCTTTTATTCCTTTTTTGTATATTTTTTCCTATCCATGTATTCTATTTATTTTGTTTCCTTCATTCCTCTAATATTCAAATTTGTTAATAAGTGCTCTGACTATAATGTAACATCAATTCTACTTATTTTAACAACTTTAATTATTAATGTCCATGTCTATTACTTACATAATAAAATTTTTTTGGTCATTCTCCACTAAATCAAATCTCTAGACTAACTCACAGGTCTCATTCCCTCCTTGAAACATACTGACATATGTCCATCACCAGTCCTCCAGGACGTTTCTGCCCCCATCAACATTTCCCTGAAGTTAGTTGCATTTGTTCTCAAAATTATATCATATTCTTGTTACTATAATTATCTAACATAACTTCATATTATATTAACCATGAGTGTAAAACAAGGAGTTTTTTTCCTAGTTAAATCCATTCTTTGATTTGCTTTGAAAGCTTCAATAAGAGAATTGCTAAAAATAATTTGCCATTAAGTTATGATTGAGAAAAGGATAAGACAAGAAAATAATGATCTAGAAAGATTCTGCATACTATTTACATCACACAGGTTTAATTTTTATCTCTTCTTTAGAAAAAAATTTGGGAAATTACAGATAATGTATTCTGGATGTGTTTTACAAAAGCAAAACAATAAAAAATTCTAATCAACCTATTCATAGTAAAAAACAGACCTTGCTATATATTAAACAATTTGTGAGAGTGTACAATTTAAGAATTTATGTTTTTAGATTAAATGAACTTTTTAAACTATGTGCATAATTTTTACTGTTTCCAACTTCTATCCAATATTTAAAAATTATTATCAATTACAAATGAACTATTGTCCCTGAGTGCATCAGTAATAATCCTTTTGACTACACAGGAAACATGTTCTTCGTCTCTAATACGAAATGAGTATTTCCTCTATGTGTACTGTTGTTAGTGATGGCATTTGATTCAATAGCCTACGTTTTTATTTACTATACTTATTTCCCTCATCTCCATTATCAATACTAATGCAAAAGCACTAGTTCCATTCTAACAAATGTTTTAAAATAAACTTATAAGTTAAATTTAATCAATAATAATTAATTAAAATGTAAAAAATCAAGGAGACATTGAAATTCTTGAAAAAATCTTCAGAGTTGCCTACTGGCTATAAAAATTATAATAATTAAACACTCTGGGACTGGCACAATACTAGACAAATATATTTCAGCTCTGAAGTAAATTCAAATGTATTTACTATTTAATATATAGTAATGCTGGATTTTCAAGACGGTGGAAATTATGGATAATTCAATAAATATTATTTGGGACAACTATCCATGGAAACAAAATAAATAGCTAATTTGAAAATAAATACACAAATCTCAAAAATCTGAGCACATATTCAATTTTACTATAAATCAAAGAAATGAGATGTAGAACAACCATGAAGTACTGCATCTCACATAAAGGTTTGGAAATTTTTTTTTGGTGAAGAAGAGTGGCCCTGAGCTAACATTTGTGCCAATCTTCCTCTACTTTTTATGTTGAATGGTACCACACCACAGCATGGCTTGATGAGCGGTGTGTAAGTTTGTGCCCAGGATCTGAACCTGCAAACCCCGGGCTGCAGAGGCAGAGTTCTCGAACTTAACCACTACGCCACCGGACCGGCCCCTGGAAATTTTTTTTTTAAATGACGTTTCACAATATTAAGAGATGGGAAATTGGCACTTGTGTCGGGAGTTCCCAGGGCCACTATTACTAGGTTCAATGATTTTCTAGGAGGACTCACAGAATTCAGCACATAACTGTACTCACAGCTATGATTTATTACAGTGAAACGATAAACAACAAAATCAGCAGAGAAAGGGCATGTGGAAGGAAACTCAGAGGAACCAGGTGCAGGATTCCAAGAGTCCTCTCCAACGGAGTCACACAGGACATGCTTAATTCCTCCAGCAAAAATTTGTGACAACTTATGTGAAATATTGCCTACTAGGGAAGCTCATAAGAGACTAAGTGCACAGGGTTTTTATTGGGAGCTGGTCACACAAGCACCCTCTGCCCAGCACATATCAAAATTTCAGACTCCCAGAAGGAAAGCACGTGTTCAGCATAAACCACATTGTTTATACAAACAGTTTAAGCACAGTGAGTCATTCTTCTCATTAGGGGCTGGGAACCCTTGACCTTGTAAGCAGGCCTTTTAGAGGATAATAGTCTCAGGCCTGCTATGTTAATTTTTTCCTGCAGAGTTCAAAAGGGCATGACTTTTAAAAGGACAATTCTATTTCAAGGAATTTAGTCTGAGGGTACATTATCAAAAAAATGAACAAAGATATAATGACAATTATTTGCAATAGTGAAAATAAAATGTGTATGTTTCTAAACTCCACGGATGCATGCCAATGTCTCCCAGGCAGTCTCTCACTTCTCTTGGGCATATAAGTTTCAACTGTTGGGTAAGCCTCTACCCAGGGCATCAGATTTCTATGTCTCTGCCTTTCAGGCGTTGACAATTGGGATAAGAGATCCTCCTATCGTTGCCCTCAACCCTTCCCCACCCCAAACACACATATATTTGATTTTCCGGACAAAGAAAGCCAGGGCAAAGAAAATATATTATTTAAATATATTTAAAATAAACATAACTTTTAATATACATTTCACTGCTGTACAACTCTTTTCAGCTCAATTCAACTTAATGCTTTACAATGAAGCCTATATCGGTGACACCTTACTTAATGTTGGACAATGCAATAAGTCAATATGAGTAAGATTTATTTCCTGCTTCGGGGAATTTACAGTTTAACAAATATCATCAGAGTAAGCCAGCCTTTCTCTAGAAATTTTCCAGTTAAAACAAGTGCTATTATGCTAAGAGCAAATGTGCTTGATGAAATGCTGAATTTTTCTCTCCAGCGAGATAAGGTATTTTCTTTACTTAGTAGCTCTCACTCATCATTTTGAATGCCTTTGTGTTTCCACATTTATCTGTGGAAATTCAGAACAGTCACTTCAGTTTTGTTGGCTGTAGTTTTTTCTTTTGTTTATTTTGCCTTCCTTTTGTTATTTTTAATTTTTTTATTGGGGTATAATTGACATATTATATATATTAGTTTCAGGTGTATAATGTAATGATATATTGATTTGTATATATTGTGAAATTATCACCACAATAAAAATAGTTAACATTCATCACCACACATAGTTACAAAATTTTTTTTTCTTGTGATGAGAACTTTCAAGATCTACTTTCTTAGCAACTTTCAAATATACAATACAGTATTATTAACTATAGTCAACATGCTGTACATTATATACCTAGGAATTATTTATTTTGTAACTGGAAGATTGTACATTTTGATCACATTCACTCATTTTGCCCACTTCCCTATCCCCTGTCTCTGGCAACCACCAATCTGTTTTCTCTATCTATGAGCTGGGTTTTTGTTTTGTTTTCTTTTGTTTTAGATTACATGTTTATGATTTTAGATTACATAATTTGTCTTTCTCTGACTTATTTCACTTAGCAAAATGCCCTCAAGTTCTGTCTGTTATCACAAATGGCAATATTTATTCCTAGATATTTTATTTTTGTTGATGCAATTATAATTGGGATTGTTTTCTTAATTTCTCTTGCTGTTAGCTTGTTATTAGTGTATAGAAATACAACCGCTTTGTATATTGTATTTTTGTATATTGATTTTATATCCTGCAATTTTACTGAATTCATATAGTAGTTCTAACAGTTTTTTTGTGGGGTTATAAGGGTTTCCTATATATAATATTATGTCATCTGCAAATAGAGACAGTTTTACTTCTTTGTTTCTAATTTGAATGTCTTCTATTTCTTTTTCTTGGCTAATTGCTCTGGCTAGGACTTCAAGTACTTTGTTGAGTAAAAGTGGTGAGAGTGGGCATCCGTATTTTATTTCTGATCTTAGAGCAAAAGCTTTCAGCTTTCACCATTGAGTATGATATTTGCTGTGCGTTTGTTGTATATGGCCTTTATAATGTTAAGGTACAGTCTCTCCATACCCAGTTTGTTGAGAGTTTTTATCATGAATGGATGTTGTATTTTGTTGAGTAATTTTCTTTATTTATTGAGATGATCATACGAGTTTTATCTTTCAGTGTATAAATGTGGTGTATCACATTGATTGATTTGTGGATATTGAACCATCCTTGAACCCCTGGACTAAATCCCACTTTATCACAGTATATGAGCCTTTTAATGTACTGTATATTGTATTTTTGTTGAACTTGGTTGATAATATTTTGTTGAGGATTTTTGCATCTACATTCATCAGGGATATTGGACTATAATTTTCTTTTTCTGTTATATCCTTGTCTGGTTTTGGTATTAGGGTAATCCTAGTCTTGTAAAATGAGTTTGGAAGTGTTTCCTCTTCTTCTATTTTTGAAACAGTTGGAGAAGGATTGGTATTTATTATTCTTTAAATGTTTGGTAGAATTCACCAGTGAAGCCATCTGGTCCTAGATGTTTGTTTGTTGGGAGGTTTTTGAGTACGGATTCAATCTCCTTGCTAGTAATTGGTCTGTTCAGATTTTCTATTTCTTTATGACTCAGTCTCAGTAGGTTGTGTGTTCCCAGGAATTTATCCATTTCTTGTAGGTTGTCCAATTTTGGAATATAATTGTTCATAGTAATCTCTCATGAACGTTTGTATTTATGTGGTATTAGTTGTAATGTTTCCTCTCTTATTACCAATTTTTTTTTATTTGAATTGTCTCTCTTTTTTTCTTCGTAAATCTAGCTACAGGCTTGTCTATTTTGTTTATCTTTGAAAAAACCAACTTAGTTTCATTGATCTTTTCTATTTTCTTTTTACTCTTTATTTCATTTATCTTTGCTCTGATCTTTGTTATTTCCTTCCTTCTGCTAACTTTGGGCTGAGTTTGTTCTTCTTTTTCTAGTTCTTTGAGATGAAAAGATAACAAGATGCCTCTTCTAATGGAGCTTATGTTAATAGGGATGATAGGCAATAAACATGCAAACAAGAAAAAATACCAAATAGTGATAGATAAGGACTCTAAAGAAAATTACAACAAGTTAGTGTAAAAGGATAATATGGAAGGGAGGTAGTGGGTCAGAGAATATCTCTGTAAACGAGTGGGAAGAATAATAAGACATATGAAAATCAACATAAAAAGAATTCCTAATAGATGAAAAAATTGGTGCAAAAACCCTAAGGTGAAATCAAACTGGACATCTTTGAGAAATAGAAACAGCATGTTATTAGAGAAGGTGAGAGAAGAAATGGCATGCATTGTACCAGGGAGGCAGGCAAAGGCTATTATCACACAGAACTTGATATATCAAGGAAAATAATTTGCATTTTACTCTAAGTAATCCATTGGAAATTAATGGTTCACCACTGTTCTTAGGAGAAAGGTAAAGTTCCTTAAACAGATCTGATATTTTATGTCTGTTAAATTGCATTGTATTGTTACATCCTTCACCCTCCTTTGCATCATACTCTTCCTTGCTTTGGGTGCTGCAGTGTAGCTGGCTGTCTTTCAGTTCATTGAGTTGCCGTGATCCCTCAAACCACGAGGCATTTGACCATGCTGCTTCTTATACCTGAGATAATTGACTTCTTAAATAAATGAGTGGATCAGATTTAGACATTGCAAGAGACCAACTCATACCCTGATTTCTGAAATAACGAAACAACTGGAAAGGAAGAAAGTAGGAGACTTCCTCCCAAACCTCACTTCTCACTTCCACATTAGAGACTTAGTGCCTACGGCACTGAAGTTTCTAGGTCAGCCTTCCTCTTGATGGGAGCCTCTGTGTGTGGCTATAGAACCAGTTTCCACCTCTCGGTCTCAGTACTTATTATGCATTATTAGATCAGACAATTCCCTGTAAAGCCACACAGTCTGAGATATGAGGTGATCCCTCATGGCGCATTTTATTCTAAGTTAAGTCATGTAAAGTAAAGTAAAAACAAGATGAACACAGAGAGCTGTACACTCCAGAGAGAAGTGTTTACATGCAAAAGAAGACCTGCAGATTCCTTTAAATTATGACGGAAACCAGGAATGAAAAATGTAAAATTCTCACCTCAGGGAAGCAGAGCGGCATTATATAAATGCCTAATATAAAGTAGACCTTACACAAGAGTTACCTAAAATAATTTAACTTAAAGTTTTAGAAGTAAAGATATATGGAAGTACGGAACATAGACACCCTGTCAGTTAGCAACCTCTTGGTCAGAACTGTTCTCTGCTGCTTCAAGACTGTATAAACTGGGGGTAGTGGGTGGGGAAGAGAATGAAAAAAAGAAAATATAGAGGCCTATAAAATATTCTGTAACATAAAAGCATGGAAACATTTTCTTAAAATAAGCAGAAGGGAAGTGAACCTATAAAAAATATTTACTACAGGAAACAATAGGACATGTAAAACTACATTCATTTTGAGTTTTCAGAAACATTAAGAAACCATAGTCTGTATGAAATAAAGTATTAAAAATTAAATGAAAAGAGAACTGGGATATATAAACAACAAATGCTGAGAAATTAGACATGAAAGCAGAAAACGTATTTACCTGAGTTAAGAAAGAACAAAATCAACCACACACAAAATTGAATCTGCAATTTGGGAAATAGACTGAAAATATCCTTAAAACATGATAACAATGAAAGATACGATGGATAGTAAAAGCAGAAATATACAGAAAATATACAAAATATAGTTTTAAGTCAAGGATGAACTACATTTCTAAAAATAAACTAGAACAAAGAAAATAGAAAAATAAAGAAAACAGAAAAAAATATTTCAAAATATTCCCAGTGTGTATGTGTTTTTTGTTTTAAAATTAACCTATTGACTGCAACAATTCACTATATTCCAGATGCAAAAAGGGCCTTAGTGTGATGTATTCTGGAAAAGTTTTGAATTTTGATAATACAGAAAATAAGATTATAAATACTCATGCACAGGAGAGTGACGTCAGCATCATGGCAGAGTGAGCTTTCCCGTGAACTCTTCCCCCGACAAGATACAACAAAAGCAACAGTCACAGACCAACAACGGAATCCCAGACAGTGAAAACCTAGAGCGGAGGCATCCACACTGCCGCACATCTGAGAGCGGAACGTCTTGGGCCCCCGGAAGGAAGTGGGGAGAGGTAAGGAGAACTCCGCTCCCTCCCCATCAGATCAACGATCCCGGTCCACGCGGCTCCCAGAGAGGGGGGAGGGGCGGCCCTCGGCGGGAAACCGTGGCTCTTCGGACTCTCTCAGCCAGTGGGAAACTCCCGCACAGAGGACTCAGAGGAGCCACAGGGCTACCATCAACATCTGAGCACCCCAGAGAGTGGATAAAGAGGGGTAAATGAGAAGCCTCCCACGTCAGGGACCCAGAGGGCAAAAGAGAGAGCTCTCCCCTCCCCGCAACCCGGACTCTGCAGCTCAACTGACCAGACCTAGCGATCCGAGGCAGACCTGATCAACTGGACCCGTGGATCCCAGCGGGGAAAAAAAAAAAAAAACTGCGAATCCGGGGCAGAGCGCAGGGGGCTTAGACTACACAGCCCTTTACCACCAGACAGTGGCGGCAGGTGGAAATTGCAACCAGAGACTTCCAGGATGAGGAAAATCAAAACCAACACAGGAACCACAATGCAAAAATATATGAAATCATCAGACCAGAAACAAAATGACAAGCACCCAGAAATCAACCCCGAGGACACAGAAATCCATAAACTAAATGACAGAGATTTCAAAATAGCTATCATAAAAACACTCAACGAAATACGAGACAACACAGAAAAACAATTCAATGAGATTAGGAGTTTCTTCACAAAAGAGATTGAAATCATAAAGAAAAACCAATCAGTGCTGATGGAGATGAAGAACACAATGGAGGAGATAAAGGAGAATCTGGAATCTTTAAAGAACAGAGCTGACAATATGGAGGAAAGAATTAGTACTTTAGAGCATAGGAATACAGATATACTCCAGATGGAAGAGGAGAGAGAACTAAGACTAAAAAGAAATGAAGAAAGACTCCGAGAAATATCTGACTCTATTAGAAAATGTAACATAAGAATTATAGGTATTCCTGAGGGAGAGGAGAGGGAAAGAGGAACAGAGAGCCTATTCAAGGAAATAATAGCTGAGAATTTCCCAAATCTGGGGAAGGAGCAGGAAATGCCAGTAAGCGAAGCCAACAGGACACCTATATATATTAACAGACAAAGGCCTTCACCACGACACCTAGTGGTAAGGCTAGCCAGGGTCAACGACAAAGAAACAATATTAAGGGCAGCTAGACAAAAACAAAAAATAACGTACAAAGGAACTCCCATCAGGCTCTCAGCGGATTTCTCAACAGAAACTTTTCAGGCTAGAAGAGACTGGAATGATATATTCAAAATACTGAAAGACAAAAACTTTCAGCCAAGAATACTCTATCCAACAAAAATATCCTTCAAATATGATGGAGAAATAGTAACTCTCCCAGATAAACAAAAGCTAAGGGAGTTCATGGCCACGAGACCCCCACTACAAGAAATACTCAAGAAGGCCCTCAGGCCTGAAAAAAAGAAGAGAAAGGGAACACAAAGCTGGAGGAAGGAGAAAAGTAGGTAGACAAAATCAGAGAAATAGCAGATCTTTACCGGAATAGGTTAGCAACCACTTAAATACTAAATTCAAAGATCAAAGGAAGAAATTCACCAAAAATAAATTTAACCTCATCACTGTAAACACACAGCCACAACACAAGATAGAACAAGGTATAACAAGAACAACTTAGAAGGGGAAGAGGAAAGTGACTGAATTGACTTAGTATAAGGAAATAGGAGGCTATCAGATAATGGACTATCTCATGCACAAGATTTTTTGCCCCAACCTCAAGGTAACCACTAAACAAATAACCAAATTAAAACCACATATGATAAACAAAGAGAAAACTAGAAGAATCATAAGACAGAACAACCAAACTGAATTGGCAGTCCAAAACAAATGGGACAAGAAACAAAGGAAATGCAAAAGAACCAGAAAATAAGTGACAAAACAGCAACATTAAGCCCTCATATATCAATAATCACCTTAAATGTAAATGAATTGAACTCTCCAATCAAAAGATACAGAGTGGCAGGATGGATTAAAAAGCAAGACCCAACAATATGCTGCCTTCAGGAAACACATCTTAGCACTAAAGACAAGCACAGGCTCAGAGTGAAAGGATGGAAGACAATACTCCAAGCTAATGGAAAACAAAAGAAAGCAGGTGTTGCCATACTCATATCAGACAAAGTAGACTTCAAGATAAAACAGGTTAAGAAAGACAAAGAAGGGAAATATATAATGATAAAAGGGACACTACATCAAGAAGACATATCACTGATAAATATATATGCACCCAACATAGGAGCACCAATGTACATAAAGCAACTATTAACAAATCTAAAAGGAGAAATCAACAACAACACCCCACTTACAGCAATGGATAGATCATCCAGACAAAAAGTTAATAAAGAAATATTAGACTTAAATGAAAAGCTGGACGAGATGGACCTAGTAGACATATACAGAGGACTCCATCCAAAAACAGCTGACTACACATTCTTCTCAAGTGCGCATGGAACATTCTCTAGGATAGACCATATGTTGGGAAACAAAGCAAGCCTCAATAAATTTAAGAAGATTGAAATCATAACAAGCATCTTTTCAGACCATAAGGCTATGAAACTGGAAATGAACCAGGAAAAAAAAACTGGGAAAGTGACAAAAATGTGGAGATTAAACAACATACTACTGAACAACCAATGGATCATTGATGAAATTAAAGGAGAAATCAAAAACTATCTGGAAACAAACGAAAATGATAACATGCCATATCAAACCATATGGGATGCAGCAAAAGCGGTCCTGAGAGGGAAACTCATAGTGATACAAGCCCACCTTAACAAACAAGAAAAAGCCCTAATAGGCAACCTTAAATTACACCTAACAGAACTAGAAAAAGAAGAACAAACAAAGCCCAAAGCCAGCAGAAGGAGAGAAATAATAAAAATCAGAGCAGAAATAAATGAAATTGAGACCAAAAAAAACAGTAGAAAGGATTAATGAAACAAAGAGTTGGTTCTTCGAGAAGTTAAACAAAATCGACAAACCCTTAGCCAGGCTTACTAAGAAAAAAAGAGAAAAGGCTCAAGTAAATAAAATTAGAAATGAAAGAGGAGAAATTACAACGGATACCATGGAAATACAGAGGATTATAAGAGAATACTATGAGAAATTATATGCCAACAAATTGGACAATCTAGAAGAAATGGATAAATTCTTAGACTTATACAACCTCCCAAAATTGAACCAAGAAGAAATGGAGAATCTGAATAGACCAATAACAAGTAAAGAGATTGAAATAGTAATCAAAAACCTCCCAAAAAATAAAAGTCCAGGACCAGATGGCTTCTCCAGTGAATTTTACCAAACATTCAAAAAAGATTTAATACCCATCCTTCTCAAATTATTCCAAAAAATAGAGGAAGATGGAACACTTCCTACATCATTCTATGGGGCCAACATCACCCTGATACCAAAACCAGGTAAAGACAATACAAAGAAAGAAAATTACAGGCCAATATCACTGATGAACATTGATGCAAAAATCCTCAACAAAATATTGGCAAACCGAATACAGCAATACATTAAAAAGATCATACACCATGATCAAGTGGGATTTATACCAGAGACGCAGGGATGGTTCAACATCAGCAAATCAATCAACGTGATACATCACATCAACAAAACAAAGAATAAAAACCACATGATCATCTCAATAGACGCAGGGAAGGCATTTGACAAGATACAACATTCATTTATGATAAAAACTCTCAATAAAATGGGAATAGAAGGAAAGTACCTCAACATAATAAAAGCCATATATGACAAACCAACAGCCAACATCATACTCAACGGGGAAAGACTGAAAGCCATTCCTCTGAGAACAGGAACGAGGCAGGGCTGCCCACTCTCACCACTCCTGTTCAACATAGTACTGGAGGTTTTGGCCAGAGCAATTAGGCAAGAAAAAGGAATAAAAGGAATCCAAATAGGTAACGAAGAAGTGAAACTCTCACTATTTGCAGATGACATGATTGTATATATAGAAAACCCTAAAGAATCTGTTGGAAAACTATTAGAAACAATCAACAACTACAGTAAAGTTGCAGGGTACAAAATCAATCTACAAAAATCAGTTGCATTTCTATATGCTAATAATGAACTAACAGAAAGAGAGCTCAAAAAGATAATACCATTTACAATTGCATCAAAAAGAATAAAATACCTAGGAATAAATCTTACCAAGGAGGTGAAGGACATATACAATGAGAACTACAAGACATTATTGAAAGAAATCGATGATGACATAAAGAAATGGAAAGATATCCCATGCACGTGGATTGGAAGAATAAGCATAGTTAAAATGCCTATATTACCTAAAGCAATCTACAGATTCAATGCAATCCCAATCAGAATCCCAATGACATTCTTCACAGAAATAGAAAAAAGAATACTAAAATTTATATGGGGCAACAAAAGACCCCGAATAGCTAAAGAAATCCTAAAGAAAAAGAACAAAGCAGGAGGAATCAGAATCCCTGACTTCAAAACATACTACAAAGCAATAGTAATCAAAACAGCATGGTACTGGTACAAAAACAGACACACAGATCAATGGAACAGAATTGAAAGCCCAGAAATAAAACCACACATATACGGACAGCTAATTTTCGACAAAGGTGCTAAGAACATGCAATGGAGAAAGGAAAGTCTCTTCAATAAATGGTGCTGGGAAAACTGGACAGCCACATGCAAAAGAATGAAAGTGGACCATGTGCTATCGCCATTCACAAAAATTAACTCAAAATGGATCAAAGACCTGAAGGTGAGACCTGAAACTATAAAACTCATAGAAGAAAATATAGGCAACACACTATTTGACATTGATTTTAAAGGAATCTTTTCGGATGACATGCCTACCCAGACTAGGGAAACTAAAGAAAAAATAAACAAGTGGGACTTTATCAGATTAAAGAGCTTTTATAAGACAAATGAAACCAGAATCAAGATGAACAGACAACCAACCAGCTGGGAGAGAATATTTGCAAAACATACATCAGACAAGGGGTTGATCTCCATAATATATAAAGAACTCACACAATTGAACAACAAAAAACAAACAACCCGATCAAAAAATGGGCAGAGGAAATGAACAGACACTTCTCCAAGGAAGATATACAGATGGCCAATAGGCACATGAAAAGATGCTCAACATCACTAATCATCAGGGAAATGCAAATCAAAACAACACTAAGATACCACCTCACGCCTGTTAGAATGGCTATAATCATCAAGACAAAAAACAACAAATGTTGGAGAGGATGTGGAGAAACAGGAACCCTCATACACAGCTGGTGGGAATGCAAATTGGTGCATCCTCTATGGAAAACGGTATGGAGATTCCTCAAAGAATTAAAAATAGAGATGCCCTATGATCCAGCCATCCCACTACTGGGAATCTATCCAACGCACCTGAAATCAACAATCCAAAGAGGCTTATGCACCCTTATGTTCATTGCAGCATTATTCACCATAGGCAAGAAGTGGAAGCAACCTAAGTGTCTCTCGACAGACGACTGGATTAAGAAAATGTGGTATATATATACAATGGAATACTACTCAGCCATAAAAAAAGACAAAATCGTCCCATTTGCAACAACATGGATGGGCCTGGAGCGTATTATGTTAAGTGAAATAAGCCAGAAAGAGAAAGACAAACACTGTATGATCTCACTCATATGTGGAATATAAACCAACACATGGACAGAGAAAACTGGACTGTGGTTACCAGGGGCAGTGGGGGTGGGGGTGGGGGATGGGGGGTGAGGGGTGGGCACAAGAGGTGAAGGGAGTCATATATATGGTGATGGACAAACAAAAATGTACAACCCAAAATTTCACAATGTTAGAAACCATTAAAACATCAATAAAAAAAAAAATACTCATGCACAAAAAATAAGTGACCATTTTTAGGGAAAGTAATTTTTAGTGAAAGTAAAGTATACATACTAGCTTATTAGTACACTTACATAAGCTGCCATCAATATGTAAAGACAATCTAAAGAGATTTTTAGACGCAAAATCAGGACACAAAATAAAAAATGATCTTTGTTGCCTGCTCCTACTATTTAGTGCATAAATGCTCTAATTGAAAATATAAACTCTATAATAGAGAAGGTTAGATTTATAGGATGGCATAAGCCCTGATTCTATCTCTTATTATCATCTCTGTGATGGCT
This sequence comes from Diceros bicornis minor, assembly GCF_020826845.1. Classification (NCBI taxonomy): domain Eukaryota; kingdom Metazoa; phylum Chordata; class Mammalia; order Perissodactyla; family Rhinocerotidae; genus Diceros; species Diceros bicornis. The sequence goes on along the minus strand of NC_080742.1, from coordinate 61,530,579 downwards.
ATTCTACATACTTAAAATTAAGTTTAGATCACTCATTAATTCAACATATATTTTGAGCACGAAGGACTCTGCTAGGCAACAGAATGATGACAGAAAATAGTGAACAATATGGTAACAAAATTGCAAAAGGAAAAGATCAAAGTTGATTCTTAAAGGATGTGACACAAAACTTAAAAACAATGGTGTATAAATGCAGATCTTATTGCATTGAGAGAAATTGAGGAGCAAGAAAGTATTATGCTAAATTCTTCATTTTTACATTAAGAGGGAGTCATAAGTAATGAAATTGTTCTTGAATATGACAATTTTAAAAATCACAAATGTATTCACATGTATTATTTTAAAGCTATTGTATAAAGTATAATTATTTAAAATAAATGTAAAAACAAAGATATACCTATATAATTAATTAAAATAATTTTAAATAGCATTAAAAATAATACATAAAAAGATATACCAGATATTAACATACATAAAAAAACTGAACTCCCCATTAGGAGAAAACATCTATCTTATTTGGATAAAAAGCAATAAATTGCAAGAATATGCTGTTTATTTGAGAAACACCTAAAGCAAAAAAGTAAAAATGAAATGATATTTAAACATAGTTTTGAAGATAGAAAATTGTAAATGCTTTTGTGTGTAATGTATATGAGAACAGGTATAGGCAAATAATAGCCCCAAATATCTGTACTTGTTGGTATTATAGGTGATTTTACAATTTGTAATTTCTGTATTTCCAGTTTTTTCTTAAAAGATACACTACTTTAATATTAGAAAAAAGAAGGTGAAGTTTTTATGAAAAAACAAACAATTTCTGGCTATTTACTATTTTGCTTTTGCAGAATATTTCTCATCTTCCTTGCCTAATTAACTAGCTAAGTCAGTACTCTGTTATTTTAGCAAAGATCAATAAATTTGGGAATTAACAGCTGTGAACAGGTAATATTCTTAGATATCATGACCTTGATTTTAGAAATGTGAGATATTAAATGAGCTGGAACTTGTTTATTTTTCATCATTTGAAGAAATATTTATTTTTACCTGATATGCTTGCCCCCAAAGCTCTTGAGATTTATCATTCTACTTTCCTATCAATTGACAGCTTTGAAGTTTTTATTTCCTTTGAAAAGTGGTGCATACATTGCAAATGTTTAAATACGACGAAAAAAATCATCACGGTTCTAGCTTGAGGTACGATTTAAATTTTAAAATGGTTGTTTCAATCATTTTTTATGAGGCTACCTTAACAGACATCAGCTCCTCCCTCATCCTCTGATTCCTTTGCGCAGACAGCAGTATTTTCCATTCTTGCCCCAAAGCATTTCTGATCATCCACAGGCTCACCCAGAGCTAATTACTTAAAAATCCCTTATACGTTTTCCATTTGCTAAATTCCACTTTTAACTTTCCATTACTAGAGATTTATTTTTACTTCTCTTCCTCTCTTTGCCTAAAGTCTTCCTGGCCCCTCTCCCCTCCATTTATTCCTGAGATCTCTCAATTCCTCTTCTCTTTTTAATGCTGAGAGATTAAATTCAACTCTGGTTTTTCTCCATAGACATGCACATCCTAACTCATACCAAAGCTCAGCAAAGCAAGGGCTTCTGATGAACAGGTCTCTCCTGAATTTGAAGGTGTTCTGTTAAGCTTGCATTTTGAAGTCTTATTCCCCTCCCTAAACACAGAATATAATTCAGCACCTAATATAGAACATATTCTCCCCAAAGGGAGTTCGGTGAATTAGAATTTTTCTGTCTTCTGCCACCACTGTAATATAGCCCTGTGGTGCTAAAAGTGTGGTTCCTGGACCAGCATCAGCATCACCTGTGACCATGTTAAAAATACAGATTCTTGGGCCCTGTTCCATATCTACTGAGTCAGAAATTCTCGGAGTTTCTCTGGTGATTCAGATGGATGCAAAAGTTGACAACCAATCAATAGAATCTGCAGCAACATACAAAAAAAGTCACACGTATGCTCTCAAAATAATTTCTGTATGATCGGGTCATATTAAGAATGGCAGAATAGGAGGGGCCGGCCCGGTCGTGCAGCGGCTAAGTGCACGCACGGCTTTGGCAGCCCAGGGTTCGCAGGCGCGCACTGCCGCACCACTAGTCAAGCCATGCTGTGGCGGCGTCCCATATAAAGTGGAGGAAGATGGGCACAGATGTTAGCTCAGGGCCAATCTTCCTCAGCAAAAAGAGGAGGATTGGCATTGGATGTTAGCTCAGGGCTTATCTTCCTCACCAAAAAAGAGAAAAAAGAATGGCACAACAGGGATGGAAATGGGGGTGGGGCAGCAGGGAGATACCTATGTCTTCAAAATAGAGTTCTGTCATGCTGCCCTAAATTTGTCTCATCCCAGCTTCAATATTCAATAGCTTTCTTGAGCTCCTTTGTTCTATTCTCTATTACACCATTCACATTCATTGCTGGATGCCTACACACCTGGCCTGGATTCAACTCTACCTTGTCTGAAATACCCCTTGTGCTTTCCATAGTCAGGGTTCATCCTACTCCCATCTGAGACTTCCTAACTGCTCCAGGTCTCCTTGCACCGTCTGCCTAATTACTGCTTCTACAGAACTGAGCCACCTGATAACTCTAAGTTTCCAGTATAATTTTACTAATCCTAATAAGATAGAGATAATTTAGCACACCTTCACCACCAGTACAAAACTGGTCTCTTTTTGCCAGTTCATTAATAGAGAATTGGTCTAACCAATGGACAACATAGTTTGACTCCAAATTCTTAATTAATTACTGAAAATTTTAATTCATGTGTTTTTCTCGCTCAGACTCTAATTACCATGACTGTGTGGTAGATTTGGGCCAGATTGCAAAGAATCTTGAAGATATTATATTTTATCCTATACACAACAGTAATAGTTGAAGCTTTTTGTAAGAGATTGGAGGTTGTCATAGGGGTGAGAGGACTAGGACTACCTGTGGGGCGACAAGGTAGAAGTCTTTGAATTAGCTTGAGTGAGACATTATGATAATAACTTGGTCTTGAGTTGGGACAGTGAAGCTTCAGGCAAGTGGACAAATTCAAGAAAAATATATAGAACTTTGAGATACATAGAACAAAGTGTAGTGGGGGAGGGATGAGGGAGAAGTACCAAAGGTAGTTCTCAGACTTCTGCCTTCCATCGGTGAATGATAATGGAACCATCCACTGAGATAAGAAACTGTGGAAAAGAACCAAAGGATGGGGTGGGATGGCTATTGTTGCCACCATTATTCTTCCTTCTGCGATAACCAATTAACAGATCTTTTTGTTCCCTTTTTCACCTCCTTATTGGAGAGAAAGGCAGTCATACTAAACTTTATCAATTATTTACTATATGCAAAGTTTTGATGTGTTAAGAGTAAACATATATTCTCAATCTCACAGAGGAGGAAATTGAAACACAGAGGTGAATGGCTTATTCAAAAATCGCATAGTTAATAAGTGGCAGAAATCAAATTTTAGAGATCAAATTCTAAACTTTTGCACATTTGCTACCTTACCCCTCCCCCCCACCACGTGCGCACGTGCACACACACACACACACACACAAAAGCACACAAAAGAAAACTGGGAATTGATACACATTCATCTTTGGTCAGTCTAACTCTATTATTAGACTGACCAACTCCATCTAACTCTAATATTGGACTACTGTCCTGTGATTAGCAGACATTTGATTCTGTCCAAAATGTCCAGGAGACGTTGGACCAAATGTCTGAAAGGAACAAATGTCTGAAAGGAACAATGTCTGAAAGGCTATCCTGTTGCATATATCTTTTCATTTTTTTTTTCTTTTTGCTGAGGAAGATTCTCCCTGAGTAACATCTGTGCCAATCTTCCTGTATTTTGTATGTGGGTCGCTGGCACAACATGGCCACCAATGAGTGATGTAGGTCCATGCCCAGGAACCAAATTTGGGCCACCAAAGCAGAGCATGCCAAACTTAACCACTAGTCCATGGGGCCGGCCCAATGTATCTTTTCTAAGGATTGCTTCTTCCTGCCAGCATCCCCAATCAAGAATCTCTTTCTAAATATTTATAATATTAGATTCTTTCATACTATACTTCATCATAGAAAAAAGCTATGCATTTTTGTCCACGTTTTAACATCTCTAAATCAAGATCTCTTAAAATTCATGGGACAAGAAAGTATCATGGCACAATTTAATTAGCAGACATTTTTTCTTCTTAGTGGCACGTGCAATTGGTACACCTTACAAATAATGCCATCTTAAATTCTTTGAAAATTATCCATTTCCTGGCTTTACATCTTTAGAGATGCTAATGAACTGATATGAAATAAATTGACATCTTATGTGATTGAAATGCTGTAAATTCAAGTGGCCTTAATACTACCTGGCAAGTAATGTGTGTTTCCCTAATCCAGCCACTCTTTTACTCTTCTAGATAGTTGTTTCTCTCTCTGCAAACTTCCAATAATATGTCTCCTATGCATTCTCAATTTCAGTAAGAAAACAGAGTAATGAATATACTGAAGTTATTGAACACAGTGCTCTGTGCATATCAATTGTGTATTTATTAAATTGTGGCCTATATATACTCATTAATATTTTTGTCTGTTTGTTCTATTAATTATTGAGGAAAATGAGCTAAAATCTCCAATGATAGTTGTAGTTGTTTCCATTTATTCCTTTTATTATGTTAATTTTTGAAGTATTTGAGGCTATGATTTTACATGTATATGCTTTTATAATTTTTATAATCTCGTGAATTGTAATGTTTTTTATTATCAAATTTCTTCTTTTAATTTTAGTATTAATTTATGTATATTTAGTGCAATTACTGATATGATTAGGATTTAATCTACCATCCTGTTTTTTTCTATTTGTCCCTTTTGTTCCTTGTTCTTTGGTTTCTGCTTTTTGCTGTTGTAGTTATTATTTGGATATTTTCTATTATATTTTTTTCACTATTGGCTTTTTATACTGGTAGCCCTAAAGATTACTATATAACTTATCACTGTCTAATTCTCACATACTATTTCACTTAAAAATGTAAGAACCTTAAGGGGCCGGTGGCGCAAGAAGTTAGGTGTGCACGCTCCATTGCAGCAGCCCGGGGTTCACTGGTTTGGATCCCGGGTGCGCACTGACGCACCGCTTGTCAAGCCATGCTGTGGCAGCAACCCATGTAAAGTGGAGGAAGATGGGCATGGATGTTAGCTCAGGGCCAGTCTTCCTCAGCAAAAAGAGGAGGATTGGCAGATGTTGGCTCAGGGCTGATCTTCCTCACACACACACACACAAAAAAACATGTAAGAACCTTAAAGCTGCTTATTCCCTTTAAATCTCCATATTTTGTGATAGTATCATCACATACTTTACCATTACATATGTTATAAATCATATAATACAGTATATACAGTTCTATTAGTCTGCTCAGGCTGCCATAACAAAATACCGTGGACTGGGTGGCTTAAACAATAGAAATTTATTTTCCAAACTTCTGAAGGCTGGAAAGTGCAAGTTCAGGGTTTTAATGTGGTTGGGTTCTGGTAAGGGTCCTCGTGAAGGCCTACTGTTCTTCTAATCCAGTTGTTTTTTTCAATTGTAATTAAGCAGTTTTTAGTTTATAATTTCCATGTGGTACCTTGTTTTTTAGTTTCCATTTCTCTGCTGAGATTCCTCAGCTTTTGACACATTGTGTCTATATTTTCCTTTATATCCTTTAACATATTAATAATAGCTGTTTTAAAGTCCTTGTTCTAATTTTATCATTGGATAATTTTTTTTTTTTTTTTTTTTTACTGACTGTTCCTTCTACAGATTGTCACATTTTATTCCTTTTCCTGTCTAGTACTTTTTAATTGTATGCTGAATAATGTGGATGGCACATTTTACAGAGTCTGGAGTATGTTGTCTTCCTTTAAAGGTTGTATTTAGATCTGGCAGGCAGTTTATTATTTGGAGATCCTCTTGCTTTTGTCAAAGGCTTGGCTTTATGCTGTGTTAGGAAGGATGTATTTTGTTGTCTTTAGCCCTAAATCATGGCCCTTATTCTAGTGCATAGTCCTGACTCCTAAGGTATAATTTCTATGGTGCCTCACTGGATGCCTGAGGTACTTAGCAATTCTCTCCACTTTAGCTGGATTGGAACTCCAACATCTTCCAGCACTGAATAACTTCCTATATCTCTGAGCTACTTTCAGCCCTACATCAGCCAATCTTTGTTAGACCTTGTTGTGTTTTGTTCTGTGCATGCATAGGCCAGCCTTTGGCCAAACACCTGAGGCTAACTCCCTCACAGACCTCGAATGCCTTCCTCTGCACAGCAGCCCTTCCTCAGGTGCTCTGCACCATAGTCACTTTAAGTAGCTTCAAACTCTGATCTGTGCCTCCTCAGCTTGGCAAAAATACTGCTCTCCTTGTAGGCTCTACCTCCACACTGTGCTGTCAGAGAGTTCCCCCAGGGACAACGCCAATACAAACGTGAGGCTTAACCTGTGTGTTTCATTTCTCTTGAGGATGACCATCCTGTGCTGTCTGTTGTCAAATGCCCCGGATAGAATGATGAGTCAGATAGCATCTAACCCATCCAAGCTAAAAGAGAAGTCCTGAGTCTTGTTTTGAATCATATTTTTTTTCAAGCTGTCATCTTTCATGTCTTTGTTTTTCATTTTGACTATATCTAGCAATCCATTTTTCTAATTTCCTGATTCGAAACATTATGGAAATTTTCATGGGCCAGATTCCCTAGGAGGAGAAACTGCACTGGTCATTCCATGAAAGAGATGCATCAAGGAAGAGCTCTCAGGAAAAGGGGCATGAGGGAAGCAGAATAGGGAAAGAGAACAAGTCAAGCAAGAATGTGATTTTGGCTGGAGACAAGCTTCAGCCTGTTCCCACAGGAAGCTCTGGAATGTGAACTAAACCACAAGGTTATTCTCCATCTAGAGGCAAGGGGACCAGGCTTGTGTACCCTCATTTCAGTCAGTCATTGACTGATGGCTCTCCCGGGCGGTGGAGGTGGGCAGTTTTGAAGTGGGAATGTATAACACCTCAGGTAGGTTTGCTTTCATTTGGCTGAGGGAAATTCTCCAATGAAAGGGGTACCTTTGAGCCTTTAGCAGCAAACATTCACCCTGGTGGTGAAGGGAACTTGAGTAGAAAAAAAAAAAAGTAAAAGCATCCACTACAGACTTGGAAACCAAATAAATAATTTCTGGATACAATGAGTATAAATAGATTCTAAACAAAGGCAGCATGAGGACTTAGTGTTAGCTACTTTTTATATGAAGAAGGTTTTTCAAATCTAGGTTTATTCTAGAGTTGAGTTTGTTGAAAAAGTAGAGTGTTACCATATATCTTGCAAAATACATTTTTACAGGTCTGCCTGTAAACCACATCTCTAGCCAGTCTGAGAACTTCTAAATTATTCAAGTTTAACCTGAATATTTTATTGGAATATCTAAAATATCTAATGTTTAATGTCAGTTACCTCTGTTAAATATTAGGAAAAGTTTTATATGTCTATTTAAATTGAATAAAGTTTTGAATTTAAATCCCAATTCTGAGGTGAAAATATCTCAGGAAAAAACTGATAACTTTAATATCTTAAAATTAGCAATTCAGATTTTTACAAGGGTAATAGAATAATCAATTTTCTTTCTATTTAAACATGTATTCCCAATGTAAAGAAAGAAACAATCTCCAGAGAATTCCCTTTTTTTTTTTTTTGTGAGGAAGATCAGCCCTGGGCTAATGTCTGCCTATCCTCCTCTTTGTTTTTTTTTTTGCTGAGGAAGACTGGCCCTGGGCTAACGTCTGTGCCCATCTTCCTCCACTTTACATGGGATGCTTCCACAGCATGGCTTGCCAAGCAGTACATCGGTGCGCTCCTGGGATCCAAACCGGTGAACTCCGGGCCGCCGCAGCAGAGCGTGCGCACTTAACCACTTGCGCCACTGGGCCGGCCCCTCCAGAGAATTCTTTAAGTCATTGTGTGTCTTCCTACAAGTGGTATACAACTTCCCTCCCATTAGTTTTGCCATTATGGTTAGCATCATTGTTGGAGACATTTACAATCATCTGCTTACCTTTTTCTTGTGTATTTAGAATACTTTTGAGTAGAAACCTTCTTTTTAAATACAATTTAGTAAAGAATATTTTGAAAAATCTCAAAGTTAAATTTTTACACTTAACTTATATACAATAACAATAGCACAATAATTGAAAATATTTATTCCAAAGAGGTTTATTCTAAATGAAGTTTACTATATATTGCGTATTTACAATGTGGCATGCAATGCTTTTTCAGTTTTTTTTTCCACTTGCCCAAAGAAATGGAAATCCTTTAATTCAACTTTAACCAGAAGAGAAGAATTCTCACTAAAGATGTATGAATTTATGCACACTTACGATCTTCTGAGGATGATCTATAACACCTATTTTCAATTAAAGTGCAGAAAATGCTCTGTATAACGCATGTTCTGTCAGAAAAGCAATATGGGAAATGAACACTAACATTTCCTGAGACTGCTACATCACTTCATATTGAAAAGGTAAGTCAATCAATCAATCTTTGAAAAAAAATTACCGGTACTCATTTTAAGTGAAATACTGCTCTACATGTTTAAAGAAAAATCTACTTCTCAAAGTTTTTGCATTATAATTGGTGGCATCCTAGCATGATAAGAGCCAAAAAGAAGAAAAAAAATGCTTCCTTTGAATATCTGAGTGGGAAGAATTAGCACTGACAGAAAGTGAAACTAATGAGATTTTGAGTAAAAGAAAGAATACCTAAAAAGGAAGAGAGGCTGCCTTTTCTTATAATCTGCTCATGATATAAGTAGAGAGATGCTGCATAGAGTAAAAAAGTCATCAATATATTAAATAATGAGAAAGAAAAAAGCCTTAAAATGAGTTTCACAAAATAAGTAAATCTTCACATACTTCCAACCCTGAAAATATAACTTCAGGAAGTTTCAGAGCAGAAAGTTGCCAACTTGCTAAGTGGATTCATAGTGTTAGCCACGTAGCCTCTGAGACTTATATTGAGAAGCTTCCGTGAACATTAATCCACTTCTCAATGAGTAGTCTTGACAGATTCAAGAATAAAAATCAAGGATTGGTCAATTGTCATTGTCACTCATTTCCTGGCAATTCATTTGTCATTGTGCAGACCCACACACAGAGCTTAGCGTGAAAGACTCTGTGAAGAGCACTTGAAATTGAAATGTTTGAAATTTCAAAGGACTTTAATGAAGTTGGGTTAGCCTGGCCTCGTTTGCCTGGTCAGTAAAGGCTTTTCAGACAGTGAAAGCTTACATTTTAGCAATGTATTCTATGTAAATAAAAGAATCTTCCCATTAGACATCTGTTTCAATTAAAGCTGTAAAATGGAATGCTTCACTGGAAAAACAAAGCTATCTCTTTTCTCAGCTTCCTAGTCTGCAGCTACTTTCCTGAATTTAAAATCAGAAATGTTTAAGTGGTAACAGCGCTCCATTGGTAGATTTCTCCAGCCTTTCGAAATATGGAAGAATCATCTACATTTGAGTATGCGCGCATTGTTAGTGTTCAATCTACCTCTAAGCAATTAGAATATCTTTCTAAGAATTCTGCCAGAAATAAAAAATGTCATGACTTCTTAGTTGTATTATGTTTTAGGCAGCTAACTGCCAATGCAAATAATCCATAATCCATCTATAAATCAAAATTGGGTTGAGTTTATTATGAGCCAGATCTGAGGACTAGCCTGGGGCCTTCCTTCCCCAAGGAAGGAAGGGCACCAAAGAAGTGGGGGGTATACAGAGTGGTTATATACCATCAAAGAACATGTACCACATATGATTGGAATGTCCCTTTTACAATAGTCATGAGATTGCTTTCTGGCACAGGATTTCACACAGCAATTGATGAACACAGCAGGTGGCAGGTCTATGGTCTCCAGCTGGGTGGTCACAGCAGGTCACCAATCAATCCCTAGCCTAGGGAGAGATGCTTATCCTTAAGAAAATGCTGATGTGGGGGAAGTTACTTTATCTTTAAGGGCATTGTTCTTGTCTTTGGGACATAGTAAATACTTAAAAGCAGATATACAATGCATGCTTAATGGCCACATCAGGCCCTTAGGGAAAAAAACGTTCAGGCTGAATTAGTTTTACACCAAATGGCCTCCTCATATACTCCAATATATCCTATTGCTTGTCATTTATTTATCCTAACGACTGAGGACTTTGTCCTCACCTGGGGGTTTGGAGTAGACCCTGCTGGGGGCCAATGTCAGGTCAAGAGAATGAATTGGAGCTAAGTGTTCCACCCAAGGATCTAGGAGAGGAAAAAACAGGTCTGGTGCTCAGTCAGCATCCATAGAGAATACTAGTATTAAGCCTAGTAAACCAAAATCAATGTCTAACTCGAAAGGCTGTGAGAGAGTCAGAAAAATGCAGATACAATCTGGGCCAGGATCTTTGAAATAGAAGGGTAGTGGGAGGAGTATGAAGCAAGACTGACCCAAAAGAGGTCCTGCAAGTGTGACTAGAGTGTCCAGCTTACTATTCTTTGTTGCTGAGACATGCAGCAAGTTTCAACGGGTCAGGTTGGATCAAAGGTGTGAAGTCAGGCTATACAGGTAACAAGCGAGATTGAAATCTATGAACTTATATAACACAGTAAAGGCTTCAATTGCAACACATTACATATCCTAGTGAGAAAATTTAAATTTATTGTAGTGCCTGCTATAGAATAGATTTCAGAGCATTTTGTCATTGTTAAAATCCTGGTTTGCCAAACTCTCTTCATTATATATCAACTTCACTTTTTAGTTGTTACATTTTTAGTTTAAAATAAATAATATATTTTTTTATTATGCCCTACACTAAAGCTACTTTCCATGATCTTTCACAATATCTCCATTATCATAGCACTCATATCTGCTATGATGTGACTGGACACTTGGATATGGTACCTATATTGCCATCTACTGGAAACTACTTCAGATTACTGACAGACATACCAGTCCAGAGAGAATGCTACTAAAAAATTCAATTCTGTATACAGTGACATAATGGTAAAATTTCTGGCAGACAAAGTGGTATAAACAAGCACTGTGTGATAACTCTTCTTTTGGTTCTTAATGAATACAAACAGCCTGTGTGAATTTCTTCATTTATTGTGTCTGATGTGATTTTGTTGGTGCAATCAACACCTCATCAGCTGATTGTTCTAAATGTTCTATTTTTGACACATAGAAATGCTTCAAACACTTATTTATTTATTTTATTTATTTATTTTTTTTGTAAGGAAGATTGTCACTGAGCTAACAGCTGTACCAATCTTCCTCCACTTTATATATGGGATGCCGAGGCAGTATGGCTTGATGAGCGGTGTGTACGTCCGTGTCGGGGATCCAAACCCACAAACCTTGGGCTGCTGGAGCGGAGTGCGCGAAATTAACCACTACACCACCAGGCCAGCCTCTGCTTCACTTATTGATAAAGTAAAAGACAAGTTTGAATTTATTCCATAAGGAAAATTATAAATTCTTCTTAAATTCATGTTTTATTCTAAACACTGATATTCTGATGCTGCATCTTCTCATTATTCTTTTTTATAATTTTTGTTTACTCAAAGGAAATAGAAAGGAAATACCATGTTTCACAAAAAGTATAACTTAAGGCAAATAGCACAGATATTTAAAAACCATGGAAAATGCAATATAATGCATCAAAATGTAGACTTTAAAATTCCTTTTGTTGTACTGCTGATAAGCTCAATCCAGAAAGATTTGGTGATAAAACCACAACCATGTGATGGTAACATGTAGGATAAGAATACCAAGTTTAGAAGAGGATATAATTTACTTTAATCTTAACCACACAGAGCCTTTTTAGAGAGTTCCATTTTCATTACCTTTTTTTTAATAAGATCTTGAAGATCTTGAGGAAACCATTTAAACAAATCAAATAACCAAATAATTTTTTGGTATCAACCAAAAATATACATTTTTCTACAAAAGAAGCGAGATTTCTTGTTATTATAAAAATGTGCTGATTGCAAATAAAATGTATCGAAATTATTTCATTAGACTTTGTTTCACATACTAAAGTACAACCATCAGAAAGCTTAATATATTAGGAATTTTATATTCTTCTTCATCAGAAATTGACAAATGTTAAGAAAACAAAAACCTCAACATTTAACATCTATCCACATCTATAAATATTGCAGAAGTGATTCGTATTCACAACAATGCTACATATGTCTCTGTCTTCTGATCTTTGAATTATACTTCGTAAATATATTGCATCAATCTTGAAGAATTATATGACAGCAAAGATCCTTGAAAGTGTATCTGATTCATCCTGTTGGTTTCAGCTGGAAATGTGTAAAATTCATACTAGCAAGTCTTATTATTCAAGAGCTACACAGTAGCAGAATCCACAAATTTTCTTCCAAATAAGTCCATTTTTGAATTCAATGACCTTTGCTATCAAAACAGTCCTCAACATGTGTGACTGGGTTTATGTTGCTGTAGGTTAAATTTATTTCCTCAATGGAAATAGAGAACAACATCACATTGTACATTTAGGATTTTATCAGTGAGTTCCATGGAATGACACCTAATCACAAGATCCCTTGCTAAAAATCCCTTTCATGTCAAAATTAATGTTCAAATATTAGATTTATATTATATGCTAGTCTCAGCTTTCTCTTTTAAGAAATAAATCTGTTCACTTATCCACATAGATCCCGTTATATATTACAGGATTATTGTTTTTAAGCTTAAGGGGAGAGTTTCAGTATCCTGTTTTAGCTTCAACATTCTGAGGAACAAATTATGAGTTCTTTACCTGGATTTCAGTATATTGATTTTCTTTAGGATTTTGGATTCAATTCTTTCTGTAGCAAGAGAACAATAAACTCATTACCCCAGGAGATTTACTCTTGGCCATACCTTAGTTAGTATTACAGAGGAATGCTATAGAGATTAACATCCAACCAAAAAATTTGACTTAGAGAGAAAAAGGCTGGAATGCCTTTCTAAAGGGTCCACTTGCCTTCCCCAAAGTCGTGCAGAAAGGCAGTGACAATGTCTTAAATATTTCCCACTGCCATAGAACACTGATCCTGCATAGGGATCTGGGTTTATAACTGTAATATTTCTATTTTAGGAGGGAGAAGCAAGCTTAATGACATGGTTCAATTGAACTGAACCATAATCAGAGTATGTGACAATACCTTCTAGGTATATCCAATTAAATTTATCACTGGTATTTGTGTCCACATCATCTTTTGTAGTCTTCTTCTTTTCTCTTTTAATGATTTCAGTCTAAGAAAAACAACTTACCTTCCCTAACCAAATCAAGACTTTGAGCTGGCCTGGTATATAGAAGCTCATTGCAAATGATGGTCTCTTTCAAGAGACCAGTGTTACACAGTTTGTAACACGCTCTTTTTTGTTTTATTCTCTCCCCTTCTATTCACTTTGGTTTAACTGTATCTACTCCAAAATGAAAAAGTCCTTAGAAATAATAAATTTGGATTTTATAGCAGATCATCCAATTAGAATAATAGAAATCACTCACTAAAACATTTATCCAACCAATGGATTCATCCAGTCAGCAATCCTTTCTATAGTGTATGTTATATGCAGTGCACTTTCTAGATGTTACAAGTTCACAGGTAAATGTGTTCTATTAAGAGAGGTATGTATTTAGGAAAGTGCTTTTACATGAAATATATACATGTATTTGGTCCTTTGAATTAATGTCTTCTTAAAATACAGAATGTTTTATTTTGTGTCTAGCATATTCTAATCAGTATTATGTTTATACACTCCATCCATGTTGTACATGTAGCTGAGGTTTGCTGATTTGCAGTGCAATAGATGGTTTCACTGAATAATTATATCATAACCATCTATCAGTTCCATTCTTGCCGGCCATTTATGTAACTTCCAGTTTTTGATGATTACAAATAATGCTGCTGTGAACATTTTTCGATAAGTCTTGCTACACATGTGCATCCACATATGTTGGAAGTAGAGGGGAATTTCAAAATCACAGAAAATATCTACATTCAAAGTTAATAGATCATGCCAAATGATTTTCCAAAGTGTTCCAAAATACTAAATTTCACTTCCACCAGCTGTCTATGAGAGATCCTGTTGCTCCAAATTCTTGTAAAAACTTAGTATTGTCAATCGTTACAGCCATTTGGGAGGGTGTTTAGTGGTATATTGTAGTGGTTTTGATTTGCACTCCCCCAATGATTTAATGAGGTTGTGCACCTTTTTGTATATTTATTAGCCATTTTTATATCTTGTTTTGTGAAGTGCCTGTTCAAGTCTCTTGACCATTTTCTTTTGGATTCTGTGTTTCTCCTATTGATTTGTAGTTTTTCTATATTCTGGATATGAGTCTTTTGTATGAATATGAGTCAATATAGATTGCAAATATTTTCACTCATTCTGTCTTTTCTCTCTTAATGGTGACTTTTGATACATAATTTGAATATAGTACAATTTATCAATCGTTTTTTATTATTTATTTTATTTTATTTTTTTGGTGAGGAAGATTGACCCTGAGCTAACACCTGTTGCCAATCCTCTTTTTGCTTGAGGAAGATTGGCCCTGAACTAACATCTGTGCCAATCTTCCTCTACTTTTTGTATGTGGGTCACCGGCACAGCATGACTTAATGAGTGGTGAGGGTCTGCATCCAGGATCCGAACCTGCGAACCCCAGACCGCTGAAGCAGAGTGTGCTGAACTTAACCACTGCACCACTGGGCCGGCCTGTATTGTTAATGCTTTAGGGAGTCCTGTTTAAAAATATTTCTCTACCCAAGGTCATAAAGATGTTCCTCCATGTTTTCTAAAATCTTTCACATCTTGCCTTCCTAATTCTAATATGTATCAACATTTGTTACTTTATATATGGTATGAAGAAGGGTCAAGTTCTTTCTTTCCATATAGACATCTGATTGGCACTCTCCCATTTGTTGAAACAACAATCTTTGCCCACTAACCTGCAGTGCCACCCTTGTACCATACAAAATTTTATATATTCATGAGGCAGACCTGATATGTCTGTTCTGTTCTATTGATGTATTTGTTTATCTTAGCCGATATCTACTAGATAACTGTTGTTGCCTGATAGGACAAGTCCTGTTATGTTATATTTTTTCAAGAGTGTCATGGCTTAGAAATACCCTTTGCATTTCCAAATTAATGTCAGCTTACCAATGTTCATGTAAAAATATGCTGGTATTTTTTACTGGGATTGCATTGAATATACAGATATCTTTGGGAGGAAATAACATCTTAAATTATTAAATCTCTTCACGCTTAACCCAGCTATATGCTTCCATTTATTTAGGTCTTCTTTAATCTAGCTTAATAATATTTGTAGTGCTTTCCATGGCAATTTTTTGCAGGATTTATTCCAATGTATTTGAAATATTTTGATGCTATTGCAAAGGCCATGTATACATACATATAATTTCATTTCTACCTTTTTCTTTTTTTTGGTGAGAATGATTGGCCCTGAACTAACATCTGTTGCCAATCTTCCTCTTTTTGCTTGAGGAAGATTGTCCCTGAGCTCACATCTGTGCTAATCTTCCTCTATTTTGTATACAGGATGCAGCCACAGCATGGCTTGATGAGCGGTGTGTACATCCGTGCCCGGGATCCAAATCCATGAACCCCAGGCCGCCAAAGCGGAGCGCACAAACGTAACTACTTCACTGACCTGGCACCATTTCTACCTTTTGATATTCTATACAATTTTTGTCAAATTTGAATATTATTTATAATAAGGTATATGTGTATTCTCCCTTCCTTTTCTGTTCTTTTTATCTTTTTTATTTTTTGCCTGTTGCACTGGCTACAATTTCAGGTATGATGCTTAATAGAAGTGTTAAGAGAAGACATCTTTGTTTTAATCTCTGAGAGAAAGCATTCAATAGTTCACTATTAAATATATAAAATTTCCTTTATATATTTATAAAGGAATATATACATAGGAATATATTTATAAAAGAATATATATTTATTATATTCTTTTATAAGAATATAATGAATATAATGAAAAATATAATGAAAAATATAATGAAAAAATTCATTATATTTTTTATAAATATGTAAAGTTTCTGTCCATGATCAGATTAAGGAAATTTCTTCTACACATAATTTGTTAGAAGTTTTATATTTTTAAAATCATAAATAGTTAATTTTACCAAAGATTTTTTCTGTACTGATTTAGTAAATTATATATCATCCTTTGTTTTGTTAATATAAATAATTTAATTGGTTGATTATTGAAGGTTAGACCAACCTTATATTCCTGGAATAAACCTAATTTTATCATGATATATCATCCTTTTTATATACTACTGAATCTGACATGCTTTGATTTTGCTTATAAATTTTTAATCTATGCTTCAAGTAAAGTTGGTCTCCATTTACCTATCTTCTAATGTCATTGTTGAGTTTAGTTTCAAAGAGTATCCCTCCTGCATGAAATGATATGAAAAGATCTCTGTCTATATCACGGAGTGTTATTTCTTTCTTTACCATTTGGTGGAAACTGGTGAAACCAACAAGAACTGTTATTTTATTTGTTGGAAAAAAATTAATTATATATTCAATCACTTTAAAGCTTATAATTAGGTAAATTTATTTATTTATTTGCTTTTGCTGTATCAGGTTTCTAAGCAGTGTTTTCTTGCCTAATCTCTTTCCTCTCTTTTTGTGTTTCTATTTGCATATATGGTAAACTGTTAAGTATTGCACTTGTGTTCACAGTTTCCTCTTCTGTGCAGTCCATCATTTTTTGTCTCTAGACTTTCTTCTAGCTATATTCTCCTGACCCTTCTCCCAATCTACTAATCCCTCTTCAATTACAGTGTATATAGTGTTACATTAACCTATTTAGAACTTAATTTTGGCTGTTTTATTTTTAAGTTCTATAGTTTCAATTTAGTTTTTTAATATATTTTCCAGTATATGTGTGTTTATATATACACACACACAGAAAATACATGCAATTCTTATATATTCTTTACTAAAGTTCTAATTTTGTGCTTTAATTCCTTGAATATATTAAGAATAGCGAGTGACATTTGTATCCGATAACTCCATTAAATGGATTCCCTGTGGATCCCTTTTTATAGTCTTTTTTCTCCTCCTCTTTCTTCTTTTTTTTCCTCTTCCTCTTCTTCTAATTTTGTTTTTGCTTTTTTATTTTGTATCCTTATGTGCCTGATTCCTTTTGATTTCATAAAATAAAGAAAGAAGCTGAAACCTAGAAAGATATTATCTTCCCACGAAGAAGATGTATGCTTGCTACTGGCAAGTGGGCAGGGGCACAGCAATTCAAAGCACCTTGATCTAATTTGGGGATTGAGAAGGTCCAATGCTGAAGTATCTTTAAATGCCAGCCTCTTCCACATTTACCCTTACTGATTCACCAGTATCCTCCTTCCATGATGCTCACTGAATATCAATTTTTGTCTGTGATTCTTGTGAGGTGGTAAAATCTCTGCTCATATTGTCAGTCTTTGAGATTTATCTTGAGAAATCAGCAACCCCAAATATGAGGCTTACCTCCTGGAATTTCTTTCTTTTTCCAGATCTTGACTTCATGCCTTGATAGCTCTGCAATGCCCTGAAGCTTAGTTTTAATAATTTTTTCTCTATGTATGACAGTTGTTCTAATTTCTTAGATGGCCATTACCCTAAAGTTGAATATATTTTTTAAATAGATAAAAATGAAAGGTAGTAAAAAAGAAAAACAAAACAAAGAAAAATCCTCCATAAAATGATACTCTTAAAACATAGAGTATAATGTTCTCTATGACATGACCTATTCTTCCCTTAAAGAAGTATTTTGTCAGTGTTCCAATACCTAAAAATTAACCTTATAAAAATGCTAATTGGTGCAATTTTCTAGAACTATATGTTCCAAATTGCATTTTTCAATAAACTTTTTGTGAGAGCGTAACAGTTCATAGAGGAGTTGTCTTAATCCACCTCTATTTAATGTATTTGTCATATTCACTGACTCCTCACTGTTCCTTTTGGAAGATATTCTGACTGTTACACACAGTATATTGATTATTTGTGGTTAGCAGGCTCTTCAAAATGTGCCTCTGTATTTCTGCCCACATTCATGAGGTTAAATGGTTAAATTTTTATACCATAATCTGCTGAAGTCTGAGGGGCATAAATGTTATATTTATTCAACATTTATTGTTGACTCAGCAGTGTCCTTAAGTATTTTTCTGTACGTGGATTCACTGTCTTAGTTATTTTTCAAATACTGAGAATGGAAGCAAGCTTGGCAAATACTTTTTATGCCTCACTCTTAAGAAATAATGTGATGGGTTTGTTCCTTTTATAATTTGTGGGTAAATTGAAGAGAAAACACCACAAGCATGTGAGCATATCCGTGCATGCATGCACACACACATACACACACTTTATTCTCTAGGGCTACCTCAGTTTTTCTACTAATGTTTTTTTTCAAAAGTTGGTATCACTTTTTTGTTCCCGACTTTCCAAAGGACATATTTTTAAAACACACATTTTTTCTATGTATTTTATTATCTTGTGCACATATACATGATCTTTAAATAATTTTTTTCAAAACAACTAACAAATGTAGCATTCAGAAAGACAATTTAAGAAATTTTATATGTAAATATATGAACTTTTAACAGTTCTCTAAACCCTGTGCTTCCAAATTTTTCTTTATAGTGCTCCACTAAATTAGTTTAAAAGTATACATGATTCAGAATAGGTGACTCCCAATTTTCCTGAAAATTCAGAACTCACATAATTGTTAAAAAGCTTTCTACCTTATCCATTTAATCATTTAAGTTCTACTCTTGAGAAACCCACTGTCTAATTTCATGTAGTGTAAGGTTAACATTTATGGTAAGATTCAGTGAAGCTATATTAAAGGTAAGTCAACCTTCAGAATCAGAGGTAGCTTATTTCCATCACGCATTATGTGGATGATGGTCTTCCTTCTCCTTATAAAATGCATGCTACAGTTTCATTATCCATAAAAACATATTAAAAACTCATAATTAGAGCAGTAATGATGCCTTTTAACTAGTGCTAAAAAGTTTAAAAGTACAAAACCTCTCAAAAGACTTCTATAATATGCAAAATAAATTATCATGCCACTTCATTTAGTTAATATTAAGTAAGCTTCTTTAGCTACTTGTGCCATCAGTTTATTTCACTCAGCTGAATAGTCTAATAATATTTTCATTAAATATTTATATGAACAATCAAACACTGCAAATGAAGAGCATATCCCTTGACATTCAAGATGGTTTCCAGGCTGATATCAGCAGTTTGTTATGTTGGTAGGGCTCATTTGCTATGGCTTAGAATGATGTTTTCCATTAGCTTTGAGTATCTTATGTCTGACCTTAGAAAAAAGGCTATTCATCATGTCTTCTATTTCTAAATTTTATTTCTTCATTGAGAAAGTACTGATGATAGAAAATCAAGTGCATTTAAAAGTTGGGGTCATGTTATACTCATTCAGCCAAGGAAATTTATGAACACAGCTGATTTTTTAAAGCAATAGAAAATGTACTTCATGGTCTTACATGCTTAATGTTATCCTGTTCATATGACTTAATTTATATTCCCACTAAACAAAGGTGAATCTAATATTGGACTCCAGCTTAATATGTGATTTTTCGATTTGTGATGCGTGATAACATGGTGACTGTGATTTAAAGGTGATATTTAATTTGAAATCCTACATATATAGTAGTCATATACTAAGTTTTTGCATTTCTCCTCCTGAATATTTCTCTCACTTTCATGGTGACTCTTTGAGATCACTGGAAGTTAATATCAAAATGATCTTATATATGATTTAGATTATAAGTCTGGAAATTAGATTCATGTCACAAATTTCAATTAAACACAATACTTCTTGGGTGGCCATTTTGAGTACTTAAGAAGTTATAACTAAAACTCAAAGAGGTAATAAATAATTATTAGCTTTATTATACATTCTATAAGATGTGGTGTTATAAGTTTGTAGCCACAAACTTGAATGTACACAAAAAAGTTTACTTTATTTTATTTAAATCAGATTAAATATGACTTCTTTTCATCCCTTGGGGTTAATGGGAAATTTAATCTTGATCATTATTAGGGCTGATGCATATGCAGCTCAGGGCCATGTGAAGACTCCCGGTGTTTTTCATAACTTCAGGCTTCAGTACACTCTGTTTGCCAATATGGAACATTGTCCAACTCTGTATAGCCCCTGTAGTCTAATTATCTCACTACTTCCATGATATATTTGTGCATAATGAACTTTGATGAGGACAGAAACCTGGTGTCTAACATCAAGCCTTTTAGTCACAGTAAACAGGCAATGTCCTTCAACCTCTCCAGGGTATTGCAAGGGCCTGACTCATTAGCCCCACTTATTCTGGAAACCACAGACTTTAGACCAAGCCCACTTGTTGAAAAATCTCTTCCCTATCATAAGGTTTCTAATTCCCCACCCCATAGTCATTACTTCATCATGTTCCATATATTTCTTGAGAACATAGCATAATGTCCTCAATAAGTTATGCTTTTACAATAACTTGAGTGACTGCATAATTTGTCATTCAAACCAGAACATTTTGGGGGAGCTGGTATTAATAATCGCAACAAGTCAACAGATCTAGCTGGCTACCTTATGTTAGGCTCCCCAGAAGCAGACCTTGATTTATATTAAAGTGATTTCTTAAGATGCATTCCCAGGAAAACATAGTGGAGGAGTGGAGAAGTAGAACCGTGATGGGAAAGAAGCCAAGCAAGAATGCTGCACCAGTGAAGTCCCGGGAGTGCAGTGACCAGGTAAAGTACAAGACATCCAGTTACACTGGATTTTAAGTTAAACAATGTTTTTTTGTGAAATAAATATGTTCAAAGTATTGCTTGGGACCCACTTATCCTAAAAAGCAATTCCTTCCTGGGTATATTTTTATTTGCTAAATTTGGCAACCCTACCAAAGAGGTCCCTGGAGAGAGAAAGAGTGTGGGTCATACCTGTGAGGGCCAGGGTACAGGAAGCTGGAGTATTTCAGCCTCTGCATCCATCAGTCATTGGTTAAGTGCAGCTTTGGATGAATGTAAATTCCTAGGCACTTCCAGCTCTCTGTTTGCTCAGGCAAAGTGGATCATAGGAGTCTAAGGAGTCCCACAAAGAGACACAAGTGCTAGCTGTAGGGACACAAGCCACACTGGGAGCTTCCATACACAAAAATGGCAGAAAGATCTGAGGGGGTATGGGCAGAGCACTGACAGCATCTGTTGCCCTGGTATTATCCTAGGAAATCTGAGATGTGTGGTTGTCCTAATAATAACTAGCAGTCTATGCTTAGGGCTTGAAAGAGCTCCTGAGACAATGAAGAAGAAACACTTTTAGAATTGGAGGGTAATGAGATTCTTCCAGAACACTAGAAAAAAATAGCATACCCTCCCACATACTCACAGTTTTACATCTCAATAAATTATCTTGCCACAAAAATTAACTGGGACATACACTCTCCCTTTTCCAGATACGGAAATGAATTTATTCCCTACAGACCGTTTTAACTTGACAGAAATAAAAAGGTCATGAAATGAAGCTGCTTGCTTTATTTCCAGACGAATTTAGCCACTTATGATATATTATCATCCCAAAGTGGGACTAACGTGAATATTGCTTACACACTACCTGAAGCTTAATTGGAACTTCATGACAATGGCTCCCCCAATTAAAAGTGAAAAAACTTAGAATATGAGACATAACTCAGAATAAGCTTCCATTTCCTTTTAGGTTCTTCTGGTAATTCCATACCCTGAAGTTAATGTATGGGCCTCCTAGATAATTAGGATGCTAATTACTATTGGAGTTTCCTTCTTACCCTAAGGACTTGTACAGTTAAATTACTCTAAAAGTTAACTACAGTTTTCTGACTCCTTGGGGTGAGTCAGGAAGTAGCATAATAAAAATTTGCCTCCAGGTTCAAAGAAGGCCTTCTCCAGTAATATATAATGCCTAATTATTCAAGATAGAAACATCACTGTTCTACATAAAAAATTTACAGTTTCTATTCTACCGCTGAACTTGGCCGTCATTAGCTTGTTGAATCTGTTAGTACATGCTTGTAAATATGTTTTTAGTATGTAATGTTACATGAAATAGTAAAATGGTAAGATAATTAGGTTGACATCCTAGAGACATTGCTTAATAGTGCTACATAACCCATCATGATGTACTTTACTTTTAGAAAATATGGAAAGTAACTTTGAGTCCAGAGCCCTTATTGGCATGTATGCTTCCTGGCAAGATGGAATGTATAGATCTTCCCCTCTTCATAGCCATGACACCAAAGGTATATCTGTCATTGCAGGGTATTGAATGCTCTTGTACAGAGAAAACATGGTACACGTTGTTCCTTGAGCAGAAAAAAATACTTGGCTCATCCTGACTTATTTGATTACATCCATGTTCCTTAGCTTAGCCTGCAAGGTCCACCTTAACCTGGTACCTGCTTCCCTCCTAACCTCACCTCCTAGTAGTCCCTTTTTTAACACACATCATTACAGTCTACTCCAATTTAACACTGTATCTTCCCTTTGCTAAAACTGCTCCATCTCACTGGAATGTGGTCACTACATCCTCTCTTCACTTTCCTTGGCTAATAGCTACTTCTCCTTTAACACTCTATTGAAGGAATACGCTCCAGGGAGCCTTCTCTGTTCTTTTCCAGACTTGGTTAGGTATTTCATCCATTCTCCTATATAATAAAATGCATATACTATCTTCACAACTTGATGCATTGATGATCTTTACCTACTTACGTATCTCATTCCCTGGAGAGAAAATTTTTTTTAAGCAGAAGATGAGATCTAACTTTCTTTGCATTCTCTAAATTTAGCGGAATATTCAGGACCCATGGGAGGGTTTCAATGATAGTTTGGTAAATTAATGAACAAATGAATGGATAAGTGCATGGCAAAACTCTGGCTGAATACTGAAATGGAGAATAAATAACCACGAGCTGAAGATAAGAAAATGTCATCTTCAGTTTAAATACAGGTCTATTTCATTCTATATTGATCTTTAAAAAAGGCTATAGTGCAGATAATTATTAGCTGATAGATTTATGCTATAATGTATTAATACCATAGTTAAATGAAAATACGAAATTCATCATAGAGTTTTTTTATAGGTCTACCGTAACAAAGAGAACATTATAATACGTACAACTTTTTACATCTTATTTTAAATGGTTTTTCATATTCATATATGTACATATGCATATGCATATATATAAACGCAGATAAACGATTATAGTAATTTTACTAGGAGGAGAAAATAGTAATGATTCATGTATATATGTCTACAACATCGTATGCCTTAAGAATTAAAGAAAACAAGGATTAACTTCTTTAAAATAAGAGTTAAAGACAATTGATTAGCTCAATCAAAATCAATTAACAATGATATTTAGACTGTCACACCAAATACAAAGACTCAGATCTTAAATTTTTTAATTCTCCTGAAAAGAAAATTTCATTTAGTCTGATCAGAAAAAACAGATGTTGCCTAAGACCAACAAACTTAGACCTGGATTCCAGTAATCAAGGGCTGTGCCTGTCTTCAAAACATTAGACCATTATTCTCCCTTACTATTAAATTAGAATCTGGTAATTGTCATTTTGCACATAAATTAAATTCTTTGAGGCACATTAGATAATACTCTAACATTTAAATAGTGCTTTTCATCATTAACATAATTTATAAACATGAATTAAGTAATCTTCTAAAGTGACTATTTGAAAATTTTATCTCCCTTGAAAGTGATTATGCCTAAAATTTCTACTTAGTGGCATTGTGCTTAATTTTGCAAACATTGGACTTCAAAACTAAACTAATCCATCACTTTCTCCTCAATTACCATTTACTCTGATACTAAATGAGATAAGCATTAGATACTTACATAGTAATTTTATTGAGGACTTGGATCAGTGAACAATTTTATCCTTCATATTCTAGTTTTTATGCTTCTGAGGGAACTCCCAATGGTGCAGTTCTATTCCTTGGAAATAAAGTAGACAATGGTCTTTTATTGGTTCTTTAGTAGGAAAAAATGTTCACCACTAACAATATCACATAGATGCCGTATTATGGGTGAAGTGAAAGGGATAACTGTGTTATGCAGTATTATATTTCTGGTAGCACTGAATGGACAGAAACACATTCAGATAACACAAGTAATGGGGATTTGTTATGAGCATATACTGGGAAATAGGAAAGAAAAAGAAACATGTTTGTGAGCATCACATTCAAAATGCTCTAAAGAAAGGATATATATATACTTCTTTTGTGGTCTTGGTGTATTCCTACACTAAGCCATAGGCTACTAGCTCTTTGCTCAGTCAACTTCATTACAGACTCATCAAATGTTGGCCAAAATGGCAGGGTCACATGGTACAAGGTATGGCAATCTTTGTATAAAGATTTTCTCAGCAGAGGGAATGAATAACCATCAAATCCTTAGCAAATGTCCAAAGGGGACAAAATAAGTAGCAGGTATCTGAGGTTTAGCAGAAGAAAGATAATAATTAGCAGTAATGGTGAAGCTTCAGAGTTTTTTTCAATATAAAAATAATCGTTTATAGAGCACTTACTATGTGTGATGTGCATTACATATATCAATTATTTTATTTAATCCTTATAACAATACAGGAAGGTAGATGTTACTAACTTCATTTTACAGATGTGGCCCAGAAATTTAAGGAACTTGTTTCAAGTTCACACAAACAATAAGTATTAGAATATCAACTGAGGTTTGGCTGATATTAAATCTAGTTCTTTCCTTGATGATACCACGATGCCTTTCACAATAATTATTATAACATGAATTGATGGCTGTAGGTTGAATCTCATGCTGATTAGTTATATGCATACCCAGCAATCTCTCATTCTTGCTAACTTGGAGTATATTAAGGCTGAATATAATACTCTTCTAGTTGGGAGAGGGGGAAACAAAAATTATACATGTTCGTGGATATAAAAGAAGTAACTTTTTTTTTGGCTCAGAGCTAATGAGAGGCAAAATTTAGGTGACTCAGCAAAGACAAGATCATTAGGAATAGCATTGCGGAGTACCTTGTCCCTTGTCCTCTGTCTCCCAGGCTAGTGCTTCTTGAAAGGCGCCACGCTGCCTCTTTGCCTGCTGGCTTTCCTGCTGAACAGGCAGCATTCTTTCAATAGCTAGGAGAAAAAAATATTAATAGTTCAAATCACGGCTAAATCAAATACACTTTGGTGTGCTGCACATAGTGTTTTGTTCTCTATGGAATAAATTCTGTGTTAATAAACATCTCTTAGAATAGTACCCTTTGACTCCAAGAAGAATTTAGACCTTTGATCCTTGGTCAGAATACGTTGAATATTAAAGTAGGCTTTTCACTAGAATTCAGCAAGACAGAAGTAAAATAATAATAAAAAAGAAATCTTTGACTTCGCTTATTGAGGAAAATCTATGAATTTTCCTCATTGCAATCAAAGTTTTATTCCATGGCAGCCAATGGAGATGGTAGTGATAAAATAAAAGAAAAAAATTAAATAATAATAATAAAAATATCTTTTTCTGAAGCATATCATGTTCTTCTTTTAGTGATACAAATTTTGAAAAGTGCCTTTGAAAATATAAACGGAGCTATTCGGGAAAAAAACACGAAAAATATATAATGACCATAACGTGATTTATGAGCATTAAGTCTTTTAAATCAACTCCTATCCCCAAAAGATGCCTTGCTTGATATATCTGTTACCTAAAAAGGAGAAAGAACTTATAAAGGAGTTATCTTTTATTCTTCTATTTTTTTAAAGAAACTATATTTTTTAAATTTTTTCTGAAACCTAAGAGAATATCCATAAAATTCAAAAGATTGCAGGAAGTGCTTCCTCTTACATAGGCAATAAGGATTCCTGTTTTGCCCAGAGGCTGCAGCAAATCTTAGATCTTTTTAAGAAACCTTGCTGTCTTGGCCTATGGAATTCTGTTTAAAATGTGTTTTGCCTTATGCGTAACGTAGTTTCAACTACTACTTATACCTGTGTAAGGCACTTTACTCCCACCATACTAAAAAGCAGTGTTAGTCATTCTAGACTTTCAAGCTATTACCTCTCGGTAGGATCCCTCTGGCTAATACCAATGAACATATTCCAGCCTCTGAGTCTCCTTTCCTCCTTTCTTCTCCTAGAAAATAGAGTTTCTATTTAAACAAAATCATAAAGTGGGAAAAATAATTTATTCATTTCCAAGAAGGAAGTTAAAAGCAAAAATGATCTCTTTTGCACATAAGAAGGGGCCAAGTGAATAAGATGTTGTAGCAACACCTCAACTATGAGAAGTCCTTGAGGGTGGAGTCTACTGATTCAATAACATTACACGACCAGATGGCTGACACAGACATTTCTTCTGCTTTCACATTACGCAGGAGAAGAGAAACTCTGGGATCTTCTGCATTCTTGGCCCCATCAGACAATAGTGGCATGAGACCCCTTCTGATCTAGTCACCACAGGGGTCCAATCAGCTCTCTCCTGGGAACTCTAAGACAAGGTAGCTTTTAATTTTTGGACTTCTTTTTCATTCTCCTCTCTCTTTCATTCCAGACAGGGTGGATATTTTAACCTCTGGGGTAGAAAAAACTGATGCTGACTGTTCAAAAAAAATCTAATCCTTCTGCCATATGGAATAGTTGGAAATATCAAGAAAAGAAGCTTCCATCTGTTTACATCTCAAAATATTATTCTCACATACTTATTCAAATTAATGTCTTTTCAGCAGATATCTTTGCCTGCTGGAGACAAAAATGTCACAGAAATTGGAAACATTTGATATCTCCATATACTGTAGATGCTTTTTAAAATCATGGCTGGAATCTTTTAAATCACTACATAAAGTACATAGTACAGTTCCCGATACATCGTAAATATTCAATTAATGATTCTTATCCTTCTTTATCATTATAAGACTAGGTTTATAATTATTTTGAATAGAATTTGCCACCAGGGGAATGTGACCCAACTTCAAACTCTGCTTAGGTGCGCCTACTTCCCAAGGTGCTCCAGCTCCAAAATTACCTTCTTCTCATTGTTTCCATTCTCTTAAACTCAACTTTCATTTCCTCATTCATTTATTCATACAGTCATTCATTCAACAAACATTCAGTGAGGTGGCAAACACTATGCTAAATGGAGACTAAAATGTTATTGTGCTAAAAATAATTAACGCAACTCTGTCCTCATAGAACTATAGTCTAGTGATAGAGATAGGTATTAACGAAATAATTACCCAAATGTGAAATTTCTGTTATAATATGTGCCTTGGAAGGAAAATTACATGAGAATATATTGTCAGGGATCTCAGAGAAGGCTGTGCTGCTTGGTTTGAGACCCGAAAAATGTCTCAGACTTCTTCTTCTGATATCAACTAGATGAGAAGGGAGGAAATAATGCTCCAGGCAGTGAGAATAACATACACAAAAGCCCCGGGGTGGAAAAGAACATGACAGGAACTATGGATTGTAAGAAGGTGGAACAGAAAGGACAAGAGAGGAGCACAGTGCAAAAGGAGGTTGAGGAGTTAGATATGAGTGAGGGCATTCAGGCTTTTAGGATCTGATGTGGAACTTCGTTTGAGATTCACAGTACGACTGAGGGTTGAAAACACGGGAATGACATGGGCGCGATGGAAAATAAACTGTGAGGTGAACAAGTGGAAGTACGTTGACCTGGGAAGTGGCACTTTTCACTTGTACTGAAAAGAAACAGAGAGCTGAGATGTCAGCTTGCAAGAGGAGCACAATGGTGGCAGGGAGAAATGGCGGAGTCTAGAAATTTTGAGGAAGTGAAGTCAACATCACTATTGACAGATTACATATGAGAGAGTTCATGAAAGGGAGGTGTTAAAGATGACCAACAGATTTCTGGTCTGGGATCTGAATTGCAGGGAACAGATTGAGAAGAAGTGTTTTTACACAAGAGAGTGATGTAGGCAGTGCCTTTCCATTCATAGCCTGTTTTACACACGTTTGCAAAATAGCTACCACTCTAATGGCAGGTTCCCCATGGTTTTCTATATGTTTATAATTATTTCTCAACTAGAAAAAGTACAAAGTTTAGTTTGATTTAGTTTCCTCTACCCACCCCATATGATTATTTTATTATAGAGGAGTAATCCAATCCATTTAACAGAATCATATAAGGTTAGCAACTAAAAGGATCTTAGGAGAGTTCTTGTGCCATTTTGAAAGAGGAAAAAAATTGAAACAATTCTACAAATATTAGTAAATCCTTAATATATACCAGATATTTTCTCTTTGGCTAACATCAAAAACAATATATATGACTTTTCAGTACTTTGGAAGTTAGGAATATATTAGAATGTGTGGTAGTAGTAGAAATTCATCATTTATTTCTGAAAACCAAATGCTTAGATTAACAAGCATATGATCATCCCCAAGCCCTGACAGTATTTTTATGGACTGGATTTCTGTTAGTATTTTATTCTAATTCAATCCCCACACCCTGTAAAGGAGCACATCTAATTTTAAGTCATTGCTTACATTCAATGTCATGGCACACCCCGTATAAAGCTTGATTGTGGCCCCACATCCAATATCATAATCCCATACAAATGTATGTAACTTATTTCAAAGTAATAAAGATGTCTTTTATTAGAAATTGATGATCCTAAGTGATTCCTTCCAAAATATATTAATAATTAAATAACAACTCTGTTTTGAAGACCAATAAATAGGTATTCCATACATATTCATAACTTAACAATAGTGTAATCTAAGTTAAGCCCCATCTCCAAGTTTCACCATGCATACGTTCTTGCTTTATGAGCGTATATATGACAGTAAAATTATGTGTTCATCATTTTCACTGAGAATATTTGACATTTATAGGTTATTGTAAAAACAAATTGGGTAATTTTGCTGCCTTATAAAAGACAAACCCACTACAGAAACTGGATGCTCTCTGCTTTCAAAGGAGGATAGTTTCTGTTTCCAAATGTGAGGAGTTTTTATATCTTTTCTCTTATGTACATAAAATCAAAGGAATCGCAGACATGGACAAGCTTTGTCAACCAAATGTTTATAAGTAGGATACGTTAGTTCTTGGCTAATAGCAATTTAGGAGACAAGTCATTCAGGGACTTAAATAAAATAAAATCAGTAAAACAGTTCTCTTGCTGGCACAATGTGTGTTGTTATTCCTGGTTGTTCTGCTGAAGCAGATTTTTTTTGTATTATAACTTATGACCAAGGTTAGAGGTGTTTTCTGAAAGTACAAATTTAACTATGCCTATCACCCCACCAGGGCTCTTTTGCACATTTTCAAGGGCATTACAATAAGACTTTTGTGTGAACATGATTGCCATTGGAAAGGTCTAGATTTTCTTTTTAAATGTTAGGTCAAAAAGGACAGCTTGACTTTCAAGTCTACATCTTCTCTTTAGGAAAGGCAGGTGTGAATTAGATCTCACAGAACTTTCTAGTCACAGCAATTATGCTACAGTGCTGCAGAATGCTTGCTAGAGATTCAGGTTCTGAATTCTAAGATAAGTATCATTGCAGAGTATCTGTGACTTCTTGTGTGCATTCCAATAAATAATCTAACTTAAAAGGGAGGGAGAATTCTTCAGTTACAAATGAAATTATGTTTATAATTTTGAATTTTTTAACACTCATCCTGTGCAGAGAAACCCTAAATGATACCCTTTCTCTAATAAATCATTAGGACAATATATTGCAACAGTATTATTTAGTATCCAACTTTCAGATTCCATCCCATCATGATCTAAGGACATTTAACTGGGGAAATAAAAACAAAACAATTATTAGTCAGCAAGCATCTCAGTTTTATGGTAAGATGGCACTGTTTGTGAGTCAGGGCAAGAAAATTTGAAAAAGCATGGATGCATCCAATGCAGCCGGGGTCCCCGTGAACCTTGTCTCCAAATCCCACCATTCCTACTGTTGTCTCTTATACATTTCAAGGTGCACATCCCACCAGAAGTGTGGTTGATGCTACTTTTGCTGGTACCTTAGGCCCTTGTGTCTCTTTTAATCTCATCTTTTCATTTATTCAATAAACACATTAATTATTTTTATATGTACCTCAAAAAAGACATATTTCACATCTGGAAGAATTAGATTTAATTTTAGCTTTCATTCTTATTTTTCCATGATGTATATTTGTTACTTAAATACTGTAGGATCCATTTGCATTGTACAAAATGTGAATAAAGACGTCTACTTTGCAGGATTAGTATAAGAATTAAATGAAACAGCAGAATATACTAGTGGAGTGTCCAAAACATTATAAATCTCAAAAAAGAAAAAAAAAAGGGAGAGGTCTTCTCCTATCTTTGGCAAAACTTCAAAATATGAAAAATGTCTCAAATAGTTTTTGGTTTGAAACCAACACAGACTGCCTAGAAATCAGCAATCATGAAAATATTACATTTAATTGTCTATACAACACAGTAAAGCAGTGCTTAGAGAAATATTTAATAGTCTAATGATTTACATTATTAAACAGAAAAATTATAATGAATATCCAACCTAAAAGGTTAAAGAGCAATAGTGAAAGAAGAATAAATATACTGAAAAAAATAATAAATCACAAATATTGAACTAAGAAATAGAATTTAAATTTCTGAGAGATGAGTCTATAGGAAAAATAAAGAATAAAACAGATAAATCATTATCTAACTTAAAAGAGGAAAAAGACAAATACACCAAACAAAAACAAAAGACAAAAGTTTTCATAGAAGATGACACTAAAGAATTATAAATTAATTTGCTCATCTCTGTGAAAATTAATTTGCAAATGTACATAAAATAATCTAAGACAACTCATTCAAAACAGCATAAAAAATTGAAATCTGCAGATTACCATAGAAGAAACAGAGAAACTTGTCAAGATCAGCCCCTACTTCCCACCTCTAGACACACACACACATACAAGATAAAATAAAGCACTAATCATAAATAGATTCTTCAGGAAATTCACGGAATTCTACCAAATATTTAAGTAACAAAACTATGCTATTTAAATTGCTCAAGAGCATCTTTAACAAATCTAAACATAGGTAAAAGACAAGCAAAGAAAATCATAAAGCAATTTTACTTATTGGACATAAATCCTAAATTAAATTTAGCAAACAGAATATAGTAGCATTACAAAATAACAATAATCCATTATTAATTAGATTCTTACTGGATTCATGTGTAATTCAATATTGAAGGAATCTACTAATATAATTTGAATAATAATATAGAGTCAAATATAAAATATTATTTCTTAAATGTTAAAAAGGTATTTGATAAAAATTTAACATCCACATTTGATTTAAAACACAGTACATACATAATAAGTTTAAATCATAGATACTTATTTGACATTAAAAATATAGGTATAAATTTAAACATATGTTTAGATATAAATGAAGAACTTACAGTATTAATGTGGATATAGATTTTAATGTGCAAACCAGTGTTCTTGTTAAATTCAGAAACAGTGCGAGGATATTACTATTACTATTCATTTAACATTGCTTTGGACACAACTTACATGATTAGACAAAAGAGAGAAATGAGGTAAGAAACAGGCAAAACCATCATTATTTACAATATTTTTGCCTGAAAAAATAAGGTAAATCAACTAGAAAACTATGTTAAAAAATAAGGGCAATCTCTTGCAGGTTGAAATTTAAATCGCCTTCCTCTTTCAAAAACAAAACTGGTTTGACAAGACTCCATTTACAATAGCAACAAGAAAGGATTAAGCGTGAAGAAATATATTTAAAAGGCAATGTTCAAGATTCATATGAAATAAATTTTAACTATTTTGTGGGGCATAAAAAATAAAATTTGAATCAATTAAAAGGCAATATACTGTTCCTGGCTAAAAAGACTCAATAAGATAAAATGTTAAATTTCCTAAATTAATATTTAAAACATAATCTGTTACCAATAAAAATAGCAATGTAATTTTTTTAAGCAAGTGAATTCTAAAGTTCCTACACATAGACATTAAAAATAACCAAAAAAGAGAAGAAGAAAAAAATCAGTAAACTTCTAGAAATCTTACTCGTCTGGTAGTGGTATAAGATTTTACAGAGAAACTACAAGGGAGGAGAAAACAGAGTCTTAAATTAGACATATATAAGCATAAAATAAGGTTGTAGAAATATACTTAAATATATTCCAAATTACCTTACTAAATGCTAGTGAAATAATTCAGAAGAAAGAGATTGTTAGATTGGATTAAAGACCCAATCCTACTCTCCATTGAATATAAAATGTGTATTCCAAACATAAGAACACAGAAAGACTGAAAGTGATGGCTTAGAAACATATACAGAAAAATGGCAATTGAAAGAATGCTGAAGTAGCGTTATCAATATAAAACAAAAGAGATTTTAAGGTGAGAAGCATTATTAGAGATAAAAATGGTGACTGTATAAACATAACAGTTTCAATTGACTAGGAAGATATTAAAATCTCAAATTTAAATGTATCTAATTAAACACTTTACCTTATATAGAAAAAAACAGAAATTGATGAATTCATGGTCACAATGGATATTTCAATGCATCACTTACAAATTGGTAAGAATATAGACGATTTCAATGATACAGTTCAGAAGAACAATTTAATGAACGTACACAGAGCTGTACTATCAAAAATTACAGAAAATTCTTTGCAAACACATAAAGAAAATTTGTTAAAATTAATCTCACAGAATTTCAAAAATGGATATTTTATAGATTAAAAACATCTGACCACAATGCAATCAATTTAGGAATCAATTACTAAAAGATAACTTTTTGTACACAAAAATCTATTCCAAATGCATTGAAGTCAAAAATGTGAGGAATACAACCTTAAAATTCATATTCTTAAATAAATATTAGACAAATCTTATTTATCTATAAATAGGTAAATATTTCTTAAAATAGTCCCCAAAATGTGTAAAAAAGGTGCAAATGTTAAAATGTTGAAAAATATGATTGCATTAAAATTAAGAATTTCTGCTTATCAAAAGCATCATAAAGCTAAAGTACAAACCTCAAATATGAGAAAACATTTATAACACAAATAATAAGAGAACAATTTTTACCCAAATTACATAAACAACTTTTACAAATAATTAAGAAAAATATATGCAACCGAATAAAAAAAAAT
The DNA here is from genome assembly GCF_020826845.1 of Diceros bicornis minor. Lineage (NCBI taxonomy): Eukaryota > Metazoa > Chordata > Mammalia > Perissodactyla > Rhinocerotidae > Diceros > Diceros bicornis. Next base: position 61,497,297 of record NC_080742.1, on the reverse strand, counting down.
ATATATATATGTAATAGGTTTTTCCCAAAAGGAAAACTAAAGGACTAATAAATGAAAAAAGTTTAACAATGTCAATTTTTGGTAAGAATGTGGAGTAAAGATCACTCTCACAAACTGTCGATAATGTATATAGATATATACACACACACACACAAAGTTGAAAAACAACATAGTAATATCTAACAACGTGCAAATAGACTAGAAAAAATAAAAATAATTGTTAACACATTGGAAATGTCCTGAATAAGCATTTTGTTCTTATATCCAGGGTAAAAGTCTACAAGTCAGAAAGTAGATTAAACATAAATCAAGTGCAAAAGTCATTAATGAAAATCATATTAACAAAAAATAACCAAAATTGCATGCATGATTTAATTAAAAGGTCAAATATAATCATTTGAGTTTTACCATCCATAAGAACTGAACTATACCACCAATCACTTGAATCATATTTTATCAAGTTATTAACAGACTTGGCCTCATTTGTTCAAAGACTGAACTATTAAGTTAATAATTAAACATGAAATTGAATTCTTTGTACATATCCTTTCTATAGTGAGAAAAAAGAGTTTTAATGTCTACTTTAGAAATTTGGTCCGTTGAAGCTCAGTTCTTACAAAGAAAGTACTTTTTCATCAATAATTCAATCTGATAAAAATATTTGAAAATCTATGCAGAGAGATAGCAGGTTCATTAACAAAAGGTTATAAAAGGTCTTAATCTTACTCCCAAACCTAGGTTTTTTGTTGTTTGTTTTTTTTTTTTTTTGAGCATTAAACAAAAATAAACATATGAAAAAACTTAATGGAAAAATCTGTGCTCCTGAAATGCTACGTTCATAATTTTTCCTGAATTATTGAGAACCTGTCCAAATAAAACAATTTCTGTATTGCTTTAGCATCCTTTTTAAAATTCTTATTGCTATCAGAAACATTAGGTTTATATCAATTCTCTAACACTTTTAAGTCTAAATAAATTAAATACTCAGATATAAAAAATATGACTGTGAATACACATACACACACAAATTCTCAAAGAGCTTGCCATGTAATACATTTTAGAAATATTTAAAATGACTTTTTGTTCTTTTCCCTAAATTTGTCTCTGTAGAATTTTTAAAACATTTCTCAAATATGACATTTTCAGCAGCAGTTAATTTTCTTTTTAATTGTATAGTGCATATGTACCAAACAGGAGCGCCACTTCCTGACATGCATCCCATGTGTAGTTGATGGACGCCTTTATTTGTAAATGGTCACTATTAGGTTTTTTTATTTAGTGTTATATTTCATGGAAGATTAAATCTTCCCACTGCCCTAAAGTTGCTGCTCTGAAGTTTGATTAGTGACATTGTAGATAAAGATTTTTCAGATAAACTATTTACCTTTTCATCTTACAACAGTAATTTGAGGTCACATAGTGGTTAGAAAAAGACCTTCCAATTATAGACTCTTATTTAGACTGTTTAGATCCAACTGACTATTGCATGTAGAGTTTAGGTGTCTAGAGCCAGCAGACGAAGAAATCAATGCTCATTAAGAACGCAGTAAGAAACGATGAAATCCAGCCGTTTGTGACAACATGGATGGACATTGAGGGTATTATGCAAAGTGAAATAAGTCAGAGGGGGAAGGTCAGACACCATATGATCTCACTCATAAGTAGAAGATAAAAACAACAACAAACACATAGAGACAGAGATTGGATTGGTGGCTACCAGAGGGGAAGGGGGGAGGGAGGAGAATGAAAGGGATGATTAGGCACATGTGTGTGGTGATGGGTTGTAGTTAGTATTTGGGTGGTGAACATGAAGTAATCTATGCAGAAATGGAAGTATAATGATGTATACGTGAAATCTATACAATGTTATAAACCAATTTTACTGCAATTAAAAAAAAAGAAAGTGTACCTTAATAAGAAGTATTTCAGTGTGTCTTTGTTTTACTTGACATCTTAGAAGAATTCTATAGTTTATGACTCAGTTCTGGAAACACCTTTCCTTCTTGGCTTACTGACAATTCTCTCTTCTTACAGTATTGCTCTTGCTGGCCAATCGCTCCTTAATTTTCTGTTTGACCTTCTTTTCTATCTGACCTCTGAATTTTGCAGTTTCAGAGCTTAGTTCTAAGTCCTTTTCACTTTTCTATCTGGAATGACCCCTCCCAATTAATAAACTGATTAACAAAGGTTGACTAAAGACCCTCTGTAAGTTATATATGATCTCAGAATCTTGTTATTTATAGACTACTTTTGCTTAATTTCATATTTTAATTTAGTATTTTCCTTTGAATTCTATTCTTGTAGACTCTCTTTCTAAATAATATCTCCACTTTGATGTCTGATAGACATTTCATTCTCAGTATATTGAGTTGACATTCAAATCGAACAAAATATAAAATGACTAAAAAAGCAGAATTTATAAATGGAAGATGATAACCATTATCTATTGACAACCTTAAGTCTGAACTTTTTATTTCTATAACAACCTGTTCATACATTCATCTATTCAGTTAATCATCCATTCATTGGTATTGACCAAACATTGATTGAAAAATTATAATGAAAGATTATATATCACTTCAAAAACACATAGAGCATGTATAAAATATAACTATGTACTAAAATTCAAAGAAATAACCAAAATATCAGAAAATAGACATCTCCACAGATGTTATTCCCTAACCAAAATCACTAAAGCTAGAAACATCTAAGGAAGGAATAACAAAAAAATATTTAAAAAAACTTTAAAAAAATACTGTAAATAATTATAGGTCCCAGAAAAAATCACATAGAATCTAAAAATATTTATTATGCAACAATAATATAAACACTACATACAAAAGTTGATTAATACACATAAAATATTGCTTATAGGAAAATGAGCAGCATTCAATAATTATACTAGAAAATACGAACATGGAAATTTATTAGCTAAGTATTCAACTAACAAAGCTAAATATAATTAAAATGAGAGTAAACTCATAGGAAGTAGAGGTAAGATATATTGAAAACCAAGAAACTTTATATAGAACATAAACTGAAAAATAGTCCTTTAAAGATATTACATAGTTAGACAAACATGATGGGTAAAAGAAAAGAAGGAAAGGAGGAAAGAAAGAAATAAGGAAGGAAGGAAGAAGAAATACGTAACAATAGCAATGAAAAAGATCGTATACCCACAGATATAGTAGAGAGTTGAAATTACAATAATATTTTTAAAAAGTTACTAACTACATATTTAAAATCATAAAAGAAATGATAACTTTTAAAAAATAGAAATTACTAAAATTGATTTAATAAAAACAAAGGGTCTAAAATAGAGATTAAAGAAATTATGTCAATAATCAAAGCTCTACTTGAAAAACTACTAGATTTACATATAATTAAATTTTTATCAAAATTCAAGGAATAGAAATTCTTAAGAGCATGAGGAAAACATGGAATTTTTTGGAAAAATATTCAGCTTTTTCCAGTAAAGTTGGAGATGCACTTACCTAACACCCAGAAATTCTGTGCTTAGGTATACACTCTAGAGTAGGGTTGGCAAACTTTTTCTGTAAAGGCCAAGTAGTAAATATTTTAGGCTCTAAGGGCCATAATGTATCTGTTGTAATTACTTAACTCTGCCACTGTAGTGTGAAAACAGCCAAGGACAAAACATAAACAAATAGGTGTCTGGGCTTATATAGCATCTTCCCAAAGGAGACAATACCTTTTTAGAGAAATGACAAGACAAATGAAAAGGACCTTGGGTCTCTAGGGCTGGCAAATTGTGGGAAGGCAAATCTATGCAAAACTAATCATAGATAAAGCTAGTTAGTAAAGTTTATTATGTAAATTCCTCTGGTGCTATCTCTAAGCTGATAAAAGTCCAAAGTTGTCTCCAGAGACTAACTTTTGTCCTTCCTGGTAGAGAGGGGAAGAAGGCACTCATAAACTTATGTCCTGCTTTTACACAAATAGGAGAGGGCAAAGAGCTTTTCTTGTATCTGCTTCTTCTCAGTTGCCTTCAGCTCAAAATAATCCTAATGCCAAAATGGCATGTTCTAGGGTGGCATCTTCTGCCCCCCTATACAACACAAAAATATTCAGCACCCAACAAGGTGGGATGTTTCATATCAGAGGGTAACAACTCTGCCAAAAATTGGGGCTGACCAACAATAGAGAAAAATCTAGTTTAAATATTTCTGCTTGAGCCCTTTGCTCCATGTTATGGATTTAACTGTGTCCCTCAATGAGATATATTGAAATCCAAGCCCCTAAACCTGTGAATGTGACCTTCTTTAGAAATATGGTCTTTGCAGATATAATTAATTTAAAATGGGGTCATATTGGATTAGGGTGGGCTTGAATCCAATGACTGATGTCCTTACAAGAAGAGTGAAATTTGGGCACAGACACACGGCAAAGAAGGCCATTGTGAAGACAAAGGCAAAGATTGAAGTGATGAGCCTAAAAGCTAAAAAACACCAAAGATTGCTGGCAACCACCAGCAGCAAGGCGAGAAGCATGCAACAGATTCTTCCTCAGAAATTCTGGGAGGAATCAACCCTTCCAACATCTGAAGTTTGGAATTCTAGCCTCCACAACTGCAAGAGAAAAAAATCTCTGACGTTTTAATTCCCTAGTTTTTGGTACCTTGTTAAGGCAGCCCTAGGAAACGCAACTGTGGAATTTTGGAACTGCTAGTTAGCCTTTGTTTAATAGATTACTGTAATAAATTTTGCCTATTCGAAGAAGACATGCAGTTAATTTGGAGGGCACTGAACCGCGCTCCATTATAGGGAGTGGGGAGATTTTTGTTTTAGAAAGAGACAACCAAAAAGGACAGGAACAAGAAGGCTGCAGAGCTGAGGCTCTTCAAGAAGAGATGAATTGTGAAATTATCCAGTGATTAGATACGGCTGCTAAGTGACTTTGACGTTCTAGGCTGTTCTGTGCTGTGCTATAATTGCTACCCACGCACGACGCTTGGGGCTTTGGTCACAGATTCTAGGTTGTTAGGCACTCATTCTCATCTGGGTGGTCCTATGGGAAATTGGAGAAACTTAATAAGATCCCAGGAGGAATAAAGAAGAATGGCAATGAGCCAGCTTAGCACAAGACAAAATGGATATTGATCAGATGTAAGAATTTAGTTACAGACAAATATCTGAGATAGCCTTTTTCCGTCCAAGAATCCCTGAAGATTTGAGGGAGAAAATTGGACTCCCATGGTATATTAAATGAAAATAGAATGAATTTTAATTAAATACTAATTGAATTTAAAGGTCATGGTAAACCATCAACCTGGAGTCAAATGGGAGATGATAATTGAATTTCTTAAGTGGCTTTTGCTACCAATACTCTTTCTGAATAAGTTGGCTTTTAATCATGTTTTATTTTTAAAAAATTTTTATTATCTTATTTTTTATTTAGTTCATATCATGTCTAATGGAAGCCGTTCTGTCTTTTTTATTATTTTTCTTACCTATACTGTGTTATGTTGATTTTATGATTTATCTCTCAGAGTAAAATAGCGTCTAATTCACCTAATTCTAAATAATCAGGCCTGCTTTATCTCACCTTTATTTTTTTACTCATTTCCCCCACCCCTCAACTCTGGCAACCACCAATCTCTTTGTTTCTATGAGTTTTTTTTGTTTTTGTTTTCAGATTCCACATATAAGTGAGATCGTGCAGTATATATCTTTCTCTATCTGACTTATTTCACTTAGCATAATGCCCTCAAGGTTCATCCACGCTGTTGTAAATGGCAGGGTTTTCTTCTTTTTAAGGCTGAATAATATTCCATTGTATAAATATACCACATTTTCTTTATCCATCATCTGTCAATGTTTCCATGTCTTTGCTATTACAAATAATGCTGCCATGAACATAGGAGTGCAGAAAGCTCTTCAAAAGGGTGATTTCATTTCCTTCAGATATATACCTAAAAGTAGAATTGCTGGATCATATAGTAGTTCTATTTTTAATATTTTGAGGAACTTCCATACTGTTTTCCATAGTGGCTGCCTCAATTTACATTCTCAAGGACTGCTTTATCTTTTATCTTATACATTAGCATAGATGTGTATGGCATTTTATGGTTCATTAATATGTCCATATATGTACTTTTACTTATTCCTTACAAAAGTAGATGAGTTTTTAATAAGATTATTGTCTTTCCGTTATAAATTTAAAAACAAAGAGAGAGAGATTTCAGAGAATGATTTCATGTCTCACAACTCTGGAATGTGGCAATATTAGAATTCAAACTTACATTTATTGGCTCCAATTTCCATGGTCTTTCAATATAAGATACATTACCTCTTGCAAAATTTACTCACGATTTTCACTTATTAGGATATAGTTAGTACTGTTAAATTGGCTAGCCAGTGATGTTTTTGAACCCTAAAATTCTTTAGTTTTCTGAATGGAAAATAACGAGAAAAAAATGAATTTTTCTAATTTGAAATAAGGCAATCACTAATCCTAACATAAGGGTATTTGGGTGGAATAAGTGGTTATACCAATTAAAATAATTCCCCACAGAGACCATTTCAAATTTCCATTCAATGAAAGGTAGTAAAAACCTTAATTTCAAGGGTAAGTTATCCTTGAATTTACAATTGTTATACTTCTGTGTTGTTAAACATTTACCAGGCATTTCATTAATGTTGAGAATATACATCAATTATACAAATATAACTTTAAACAGTAAACAGAAGAAGAAAATGTCTTTGTGTTGGAAAGTTACATTTGCTTGTAAGAAAACAAGGAAATAGATGCGACATTCCTCTAATCTTTGATTCATTTCTTATTAAAATGGGAGCTTACATATCTGAATGTCTGATTTCACAGACTGTACAATTATTTTGAATTATAAAAGCCTACACAGTGTCTTGATTAAATCAAGATGTTTTTCAGCATAGGATAATGTGCCAGTGATTTTTGACCTTCTAATGTTCTAAGCTGTCAGAAATTTTACAAATGACCTTTTATGCTGTAATTCATTTGCCATTTGGTGACACTTTCATATTTTCTTAGCTTATGAGGGTCATATACCCAATGTAAATTTCTATGAGAATAAGTGAGTCATTTAGCAAAAATCATAATATTTTCCAGGCTGAATGAAGGCAGATATATACATTGAACTATACACCGAAATGTCATATGAACCTTGTCAAGTTGCACTATTTCTTTTAAAAAAAATGGAGTTATTTGAAACATGTGGAAACTTTAAACGTATTTAGTAATAAAGAGAAACATTTCAAATCTATAGCCATCATAAAAATGAACATATGGTGCTAAATTATTTTTTCACAAGCAAAATAATACTTTCTTTGGTTTAGATGATGCTACTTCACATAATTTATTAAAGAAAACCAGATGAAGTAGTAAAAGTGAGGCTGTGTTCTGGATATTTTGATTGTTCTGTGGTAAACAGAATTGGTCTGGGGAAACGTCATATACATTAACTACCATTTTGTTCCATAAACAATTCAAAGAACAGAACGAATGACTTAAAAATTTAGGGAGGCATTTCATTTATTTGACAATAAATCTAATTGAAAGGCAGTAGTAATTATTTTTATTTGACAAAATAATGTGGGAAATAGTAATCGGTATTTGACTAAGAAATTCAACATTACCTTAAAAATGTAATCAAAGTGGTTAAAGTTGGCCTTCTGGACAATTATGATGTTAAGCACCCTTGATTAATTCTTCCATAAATAAGGAAACATAAGCTCTGTAAAACTACCCCCTTAAAATCACCTCAAAGTTGAGCCCGTTTAGAAAATAATAAAAACAAGAGAGAGTGAGGAGTCAGGTACGCGAGCTGTGAAGCTTTCTTTTTTTTTTTTTGCAAATTGGGATTGTATTCAAAAATCAGAAGAAGAGTGAAAACATGTTACAGACTCAAACACGTGGCCTAACACTAGGCATCATTTCTCCCATCTTGGTTCCTTGCCTACTTTTGCAATTCACTTGTGCTCTAGATCTGTCCAACAGATAAAACAGGCAAAAAAAATTAAAGAGAAAGAAAGGAAGGAATGAAGGAAAGAAGGAAAGAAAGAAAGAAAAGAAAAGGAAAGGAAAAAGAAGATAGGAAAAAGAAAAAAAGGGAAAAAAGTCTACATTTTTTAACTACAGGCCAAACACAAATGTCCATGACATCTGGAACCTTTTGTATATACTTGGCTAACTTAGAGGAGGGAACTTATAAAGAAATCTAATAAATTTCCATTTTATATGAGTCTAATGAGTCTTAGCATTTAAACAGAATTTGTTCTCAACCAGAAGAGTACTGAAATGGTTTCACTCTGCTCATTTGATCTTTTTTCTTTAGAGGTTTTTGAAAAGTATGATGCTTCAGCCACATATGGAGACTGTGTTCAGGCAATGGGCTTAGGGACCCAGGTCTTCTGATGGGCCCATCTCTATATGCAAATGTGAAAGATACCTGAGATTTCAAAAAGTTGCTCTAACACAGGCACCAGCTACTGCCATCCAATGAACTGCTGCCTTGCCCTGTTTCAACTCCACCTTCATTTCCTCTCTGAAGCTTCATTTCCATTGGCTTAGATTTGTGTAGCATTTCATGGCCTCTAATATTTCCCTCAATTGGAACCTAGTATCTTGTGTTGCTATATGGTAACATGCCATGCCTTCTGATCACACTTTTTTTAAAAAAGCCTTCTATCTCTTGACAAGCCTTTGCTGTCTCATCCACAATTTTCTAGTTTTATGTTCTCTCTGGTTTCATTGCTATTTTCAGGTCCAGTGTTGTTCAGATTGGCAAGTTCTTTGAGAACAGAACACTCCATAAATTCACAGCCTAAATTCAAGCAGCAGGAATGGGATGGGCTAAGTGAAAATGTGAGAGTTCTGGTTTGTCACTTCTTTCTATGGATCCTCTCCCTCCCCATGGTCTTCATTTGCTGCCTGACTTCAGAGAGAAGAATTTTCTAGATATTTTCTTTATCCTTCTTCTTCATGAAAGTTTATTAGCGGTTGGCTAGTCATCATTTTAGAAGGTAACTGACAAATAACTTATTCCTCGAAAGTCTGACTTTGCTTACTTAAAATACTCCTTAACCTCACCAAAGACACAAGGACAAGCTGCATTATAGCAGTTGACAATCCTGGTGCCTAAAGATTTAATTCTTTAATGGTTATAATTTAGCCATCAACTCAGGATGGTGACTATTTAGAAGACCAGGATCTTCTTAGGAGCACATGTATCACATCATGGAAACACCTCCTCTACTTATCCTGAGGGTTGAACTATATAATTTTGTTTTAACAGAGTTGTACCAACTTTCCAGACGTTCACCAATGTGGAGTTAGGTATACAGATGTGCAGACCTGCCACACTTTACGTACATATTGGGAATTGGCTGGAAGTCAGAGTTATGTTCTGATGCAAACTTCTAAGTTTCAGTCTTATTTTGCATCTCTTAAAATCAGGAGGATGATAGTCATCTTTTCTCCTTCGACTGTGAATTCTACACTCCTTTGAAAGAGAAAATGCTTGATATCTTTGAGGATAGTAAAATAAATCCAGAGTAAGTCTATAATCTTAGGGTAGGAGCCATAACAATATGATTCAGTGCTGCAGCACCAAACACGGGGCAAGTATGTGCATATGGTCAATGCTGAATATGTATTTGTTGAGTTCACTGTCAAATGTAATATCAAATGATGATGACAATGTAGTTGAAAGTAGATTATTGACTTATAATTAGTAGGCCTAAAAAAGACTCCAGAATATACAGGATACTCCCCAAGAAGAAGCACAGGTAGGCGATTGACAAGAACTTACTTCATTAATGATTAATTAAATAGCTGTGATAGTTTAGACAGTGTGACACTAGCACAAGGTCAGACAAATCCAACAATGGAACTGAATGGAAATCTCAGCAATGATCCACGCATCTGAAAATTGTATATATGTAGAGGTGGCATTGCGTAACAAATTCCCTTTGAATTTCCTGAGTGATAGGAGCATCTTTTGTTCTAGTGAGGCAATGCTTGGTGGGCTCCTGAACTGGGGCAGGTCACCAGAAAGACCACACTATGATTAGAAGCTTGGAACTTTCAGCCCCATCCCCTATCCTCCAGAAGGAGGAAAGGGACTGGAAATTGAGTTTGTGATGGATCATGCCTACACAATGGAGCCTCCATAAAATTCCCAAAGGTACCAAGTTTGGGGAGCTTCTGAGTTGGTAAACTCTTGGAGATGCTGGGAGAGTAGCACACTTAGAGACAGCATGGAAGTTTTGTACCCCTTCCCACCTACCTTGCCTTATGTCTCTTTCATCTGACTGTTTCTGAGTTACATTCTTTTCTAATAAAATGATAACCTAATAAGTAAACTGTTCTCCTGAGTTCTGTGAGCCACTCTAGCTAATTAATCAAACGTGAGGAGGCAGTTGTGGGAATCTCTGATTTATATCCAGTGGGTCAGAAGCAAAGGTAACAGGTACTTGGAATTGGCATCTAAAGTGGATGGTGATGGGGAGCAGTCTTGTGGGACTTAGCCCTTAACCTGCAGGATCGGATGCAATCTGCAGGTGGATAGTGACAGAATTGAGTTAAATTGTAGGACACCGAACTGGTGTCACAGAGACTTGTTTGGTGTAGGGAAAAACCCACACACATTTGGTGATCACAAGTGTCAAGAGCGAAGTGTTCTGTGTGAGCAGTATAGAAGAAACACACAGGAAGAGTATAGTTTTTCCTTTATATATCTGTTCTTTGAAATTTGTTTAGATAGCTTTATGATCTAATATGTAAATAATGTGATAAACAACATATGAATTCAATTCTATAAATTTCCTTGTAAGCACTATTTTTGCTGCATCCCACAAATTTTGATAATTTGAAATTGATAATCAATTGATAATTTAAAAATTTTTTATTTTTACTTTCATTTAATTCAAGGTATTTTTTAAATTTCTACTGAAATTTCTTCTTTATCCCATGTGTTATTTAGAAATGTGTTGTTTAATCTCTAAGTATTTTGGGATTTTCCAGGTATCCTTCTCTTGATTTTTAGTTTAATTCCATTATAGTATGAGAGCAAACATTATATGATTTCTATTCTTTTAAAATTTTTAAGGTGTGATTTATGGTGCAGAATGTGGTCTATCTTGGTGAATGTTCCATGTGAGTTTGACTAGAATGTGTATTCTGCTGTTCTTTGACGAAGTCATCAGTAAATGTCAATTATATCCAGTTAACTGATGGTACGGTTGAGTTCAACTATGTCCATACTGATTTTCTGCCTTCTGGATATGTCCGTTTCTGATAGAGGAATACTGAAGTCTTCAACTATAATAGTGGACTCATTTATTTCTCTATGTAGTTCCATCAGTTTTTTGCCTCATGTATTTTGGTGCTCTGTTGTAAGGTGCATATATATTAAGGATTGTTATGTCTTTTTGTAATATTGACCTCTTTATCATTACATAATCCTCTCTTTATCCCTGATAACTTTCCTTTCTCTGAAGTCTGCTCTGTCTGAAATTAACATAGTTACTCTCACTTTCTTTTGATTAGTATTAGCATGGTATATCTTTCAGCATCCCTTTACTTTTAATCTAATGTGTCTTTATATTTAAAGTGGGTTTCTTATAGACAATATATATTAGGGTCTTGTTCTTTGACTATCTCTGTCTTTTATTTGTTTATTTTTTTTCTACACAATGCAGTAATTTTAGTAGTAATACTAATATGAATACTTGATAAACTATTAAATAGCACTTTAAAACATCATAAATTTTAGGTCTGAGTACAACTTAACCATGATACATATTTTTTTAATTTTTAAATTTTTATTTTTTTTAGTGAGATGTAATTGACATATAACGTCATATTAGTTTTGGGTGTATGGTTTCAGGTATATAAATATAATAATTTGATATTTATATATATTATAATCTCTGTCTTTTAATTGGTGTATTTAGATCATTGACATTTAAAGTGATTATTGATATAGTTGGATTGATATCTACTATATTTGTTACTGTTTTTTCCTACCTCTGTCTTCCATACTTGTTTTACTTTTTGTGATTTTAACTGAGCGTTTTATGATTCCATTTTCTCTCCTTTTTTAGAATATCAATTATCCTTTTTTTAAACTTTTTAAAAACATCTGAAGTGCTACTTCTTTATGCTAATTCTCACCCTTGTGCCTTCTTTCCTTCTGTGTTTTATGATCTCTGATTATGAGCATTTCTTTTCTTAATCTTACTCTGTGGGAATCCTAAGGTCTTAAAAGTGAGATGCTTTACACTACAGAGGATTTATGTTTGCTTCTGCTATGATCCAAGAGGTTCTGGTCACTACTTAGGCTTCTTGAATTCTCCTGGTTAGGCTCCTGCACACTGTGATACACTCTTATAATAGCATTTAACCCCAGGGTTGGCATGGGTATTTATACCTTTGACAAACTCAGTTTTCTGGTTAACTTACTCTTTACTGCTTCCTGCTCAGGTTTCAACTCAGAGCTTTGCTGTTTCCTTTTTTGGGCTCTTGAAGATTCCCTTATTTCTTGAAATGCAACAACGTATTTTAATGTGAGATTTAGTTGTTTTGAAGGAGGAGGGCTCTTGTGAGTGTCTAATCCACCACTCTGATGGTAACAGACATGTTTCAAAATTTTCTTAACTCTGTGAAATTTCAAATCCTAATTTGTTCAGTCAGGAGGATTACATGCATCTCACTCAAATCTTCTTTAGACTCGGTGAGAATACACTACCATCAGCATTTTAAATTTGCAACTCCTAAATTAGTTCAAATCCCTGTGACTGAGAATGTATTATTTAAAACGTGTCATAGTGGTGACTTAAGTCATTCTCTCACCACAAAAAATAAGAAGAGAAAAAGAGTGAAATAAGTACAAGCTGCTTAATAATGACTTTCAACATGTAGCCAACCTACAAGAAAAATAAAGCAATTACCTCAATCATATATTTCTGCTTTTCCAGTTAGGTAGCATTCCATTGATTATCTGCGTTTTCTATGTTGGGTGTTTGGCATAAGGAATATACAACCTATTTTACTACAATAATAGTATCTTCTTCAAAAAACAAGACTTCTTATAAACTTACATGATTTAATATTTGCTTAGCTATTTCTATTCCATTCTATTACATACTTCCTGAATATTAACAGAATTTGCAAACACCAGAGTCTGAGTATCACTATCAATTTACATTAACATAAAACTCTTCTTCATACTGTCTGTAATTATTTCATGCTTCATAAATCCAACTTGGTCCCTGTGTATTAATTTACCCATAACTCTTTCAAGTCTTGTTGCCAAAATCTTGGCATATATCTTTATAGCACATTTAGTTATTTAAATGGGCCTATAATTTTCCAGACTGTTATCTCTCCCTTTTCTATATTAGTAATAGGTACTTTGCTCATAGCTGGGTAAAACTCACCTTGTCCTGTGTGATCCACAAAAACTTATCAGACAAGGTGGTCAATTTCATCCTGAAATTATAAAATGACTCATTGGATAGCCACATTCTCCTGTTCTTTGCCCTTAGCAAGTTTCCAAATGTCATTTAGAGAAAATTAATTTGTCTCCACAGGACATTCTAATCAGTGACATTGGGAATATATTTTCAAGCATTTCTTAGCTTTTAAAGTTAGCAGGAAATAAATCCACTGGAGTTGTGACACCATTTTTTTCCCTTTATATAAGACCAATGGAAATGAGAAAATATTCTCTGCCATCACAGCACTCTGAGCCTTTTTTCCCTGGGGTAAAACATACTTAGATGTAGGACAGACGCTAGGGTAAAACACTCTGTGTGAGTGCTACGGAAATTGTTCCTTAGAGGCCTGAAAAGTTAATGTGTCTCATTAAATTACGACCATGGAACACTACCAGGGCACATAGAAAGTCAGAACTAGAAAAGGCTAGAAAAATCGTTTAACTCTACAAAATCGTTTTATAGGTAAGAAACTGAGGCCTAGGAAAGTTATGTGATGTGGTGAAAGTTACACAACTAATTAATAAGAGATCCAAGATGAGAACCTAAGTTTCTAATTCTTTGATAGAGGTATTACTCTGTATACCACTGAGAGAGAATTAGTACTATTTTTACTTGACTAAAATTGATAATCTATCCTTTATTTTAAAAAATTAATTTACATAAATAACATCTTTTGAACATATTTTAGATGTGGAAACTTTTCTAGGAGTTGGAGCTCAGGGGATATTTCAGAGACATCACGAAGGAACTCATGGTTCAGAGAAAGAAAGAAATGTATAAATAATTACAGCATGTTATGTAGTGGGATAATAAGAATAGATGAGCAGAAGCCAAATCTGGAAGGTTTTTTATTCCATGTTAAGTAATTCTGACTTTGTCTTAAAAGCCAAGAGAAGACACTGAAGGATTCCAAGCAGACAAGAACCAGGATAAGTTCATTGTTTCAGAAAGCTCGAGCTATGCCAACATTTTAGACAGTGGTTGAGGTGGAAAACAAGAGACTAGTCAGTAGGCTATTATATTATGAACACATAAATACAAAGAATAATAGGGTTATCCCAAAGTCATTATAATGGGCATAAAGAGAAAAGAACAGTTTGAGAATTTTTTTTAAAGTAGACAAAATTGATAGCATTTAGAGACTTAGGCAGCTAAGTCACTAGTACCATATGACATGATGGGGACACAGCAGTCAGAACACATTTGGGACTAGATGACTAAAGCGGTCTTTTTCATATTTGTTGAATTTGAAGTATCTGTTAGGTATTCAGATGAATGTTGTGTACGTGAGTAAAACAGAATCTAAAAAAGATCTGATCTAGGGATAGAGATTTCTGAAGATAAGAATAAGTGGAAATTGAATTTATGGATATAGAAGAAATTTTATGGCTTTAAGTAGAGTTAAATAAAGGGTTGAACATAGATATGTTGTGAAATATCAATATTATGGAAGAGGGTAGAGAAAGAAAAAAATAGAGTGGCTAGAGAAGTAAAAACAAACAAAAAAAAAAATGTAAGAAGAAGATATTACCATGAAAGACCATGATGAAGAGAACTTCAAAATAGAGAAAGTGCCCCAAAAGGTCATGTCCTGCAAAGAGCTTAAGAGAGAGGAATTCATATGCTTATTTTGGCTTAGTAACATCAAGGTCTTTGGTGACCTAAAGAATAATAATTTCAGTTAAATGGTAAGAAAAGAGCCATATTAGAGAGCTGAGGTGTTAGTGATTGAGAGTATTAGATGTGGAAAATTGCATAGAATTTATTCCTTCAGAAGCTTCTCTGTGAAGGAACAGACAGAAAAAATTAGAAAACTAGAGATGGAAAACATGCAAAGAGATGAAAATAACAAGAGAGAAGCTGAGAAATTCTATTACAATATTAAAGTAAAACACTCACCAAATGTTCAAGTTGGAAAAATTTTAGAGGCTCCTTCCAACCTGTTCACACACATAATTAAGGTCAAAAGAGGCAAAGTTATCTCGGTAAGTAATCACTGTCAACAGTGACTGATTCAGGACCAGAACTGAGGTCTTCACAACAAAACATAGTATTGCTGTGTGTTCTACTCAGTTAAACAGTTGGTAAAGTTTTTTTTTTTGATAAGAAATTTCTATTTCCGAGGCAACACCAATATTTCTTATCAAACATGGAAGGAGAATTTGGATAGATAGGTTCATTACCTTTGGTGAACAGAGATCTAGAAAATGATCCTTCCTGGCAATTCAGAATACAAAGCAGGAGCTGTGTGGAATATTATACGAAGTGATTCTGGGGAGAAGAAGGAGTAGGTATTCTAAAAATCTTTTTCAACTGATTATAAGAAAACTTAACTGTAATAACATTATTCTTTTTGTTTTCTAGTTTTTGTCCCTTATGGTCCTATCACTGTTCAGTTATATTTTTTCTTTACTTTAATCACTTGCTACCATAAAGATTTTGTCTTTCAAAGATGTTCCCACAGATTAATGACTTTACACACCCATTCCTTTTTTTTCTTTAAAGATGTTCCAACACTTTACTAGTTCTTCTCTGAAGATGAGCTCTAAAAGAATTAGTTGAAAAGCATCAGACATGTGTAAGCATAGATTTTTCTCCAAATTCTATTATTTTTTAAATGAGTTTTACTATACATTTCTACCTAAATAGGACAAGTTAGTTACGGTGCTACAACCTACGGTGCTACAAACAATTTAGGTGCTGCATCCTAAAACATTTGAAACGCCACAAAATGTTAATACCTCAATTAAACAGGGAAGCTTGAGACGGATGCCCTGAGAACAGACATGGAGACTGTTTCCTTCTGTGCTGAACCCCAACACCTAGCTCCCAACCTGGAACTCAGTAAATGTAACTGAATGAAACAATGATAAAGTGTTCCCCAAAAAGTGAAAATATATGCATTAGAATATGAGGCATTTTAGCTAGCGCATTTTGCAATAAATTTACAGGATCTGTGTGTGGTTGTGGTGAATTATTTAACACTAGTATGAATATTTGTCTCAGTTTGGCCAGGACAGCCCCAGTTTTTTATACTAGTTGTCCTTGTGTCTGGACACAAGGACACAAGGTGTCTAACACCTCTTTTCATTTTCAAAAATATCTGTGTTTTGATGGTAATTTATATAGTCATCATATTCATTAGCTATACTCTGCAGCTTACTCATTAATTAAATTCTTTCTTCCCATAGTTTCTTATATCTTGGATAATGTTATGAAAATTGAAAATAACTAGCAGGGAGTAGAATTGACAAATTCAACCTAAAAGGTATATGAAAGAGTAGGTATATATAAAACAAAGTGAAAATTTGGATAATTATTTGGATTAGTATGAAAATATATACTTTTGCTTTATTTGAATAGCTCAGGAAAATGTTCTGAGTTTTAAGTATTGTGGAAATGAATTTTTATTCTGCTATATTTTCTAAATCATATGGAGTTATTAGAAAAAATATAAACCAAAAATATGGATGAGACAAATTATGGAGAATTTGGAATATGTCCTTCTAAAGGCATTTAAAATTTTCAATATGAGATTGGAGTGCAGCAGAAATGTGAATTTTACACTTCATATAAAATAGTTTCCAGAAAAATAAATAGTAATTGCTACATTTGTAAAAGTTACATGGCATATTATAACAATCTTCTCCTTGACGACAAGATGATACAGGATGGATTATATCGTAGCAATTCAAGATTTAAGTTAGAAATGAATAAAATACTATGGCTTAATATTTTTAAGACGGTTACTGAATTATAAGATGTTTCAATCCCATTAAAAAAGGTATCAGGGCCCAAGTGAGCTGGTATGGGATATCAAAGCAGAGACGTGTCCCTACTGACACCTATTGCCAGGAATCCATAGTTGGATGAGGATTAAAGATGCTAGCCACTCTGTTCCAGTCAGACGCCATTAGGACATTAAGAAAGGTAACCAAAATAGTCCCACAGAATCAAAGGAATAAATAAGAGTTATTCTTATTCTTGATCATGTAAAATCGTTTCCCATTTGATCTGGCCTTAAAGATGAGTGTCAATGATTATAATCGATATCCTATATCATACCTACTGTGTTCTAGCTGCTGATTAAACATTTTATTCCAGATAACTCCATGAGATAAATAATTACAATTCTGTTACAGATGAGGAAACTCAATGTTAAGATCACCAGAATCAGCCATGTTTTCAATATCACCAGGTTTGATGATTTCAATTATTCCTGTTATGGGTAATACTCTGATGACTATTTTCTATACAATATTGACAACTTTTTGACAACTGCAAGAATTTCTCTGAACTGAATACTTAGCAGAATTTCTAAGCGATTGAGAATTCTTACTTTCAGTTTTACTGGACACTGAAAGATCTTTCTCCAAAAGGATTGGCACTTTTGAAACTTGCCTGCTGTGTAAGAATACGTTTTCCTTTAGTACCTTTTCCTCCAAATTCTCACTAACACCTCTTATAACCTGACTCTTCAAGCAGGAGAAAAAGTTCATTGTTGTATTTTGTAATACTCAAATTAGAAGTGAAGTTTAGCATATTTTCGTTTGTTTATTGGCCATTCTAGATTTTCATTTTTGCGAATTTTCTATTAACATCATTGATATAGTTTTTAATTGGATGGATTTTTTTTATTCCATTTATCCTTATCCTTACTGACTTAAAGTTATTTATATATTCTGAACACTATTATATTATATACTTTGCAAATACCTGAGCTTTACTTGCACCTTAACAATGTAGAGTCAAAATTGGTTTTGTTTTGTTTTCTCATTTAGCGCTTTTTATTTAGATATAACTTACACACTATAAAATTCACACTTTGTAGTGTAATCACCTCCTACAATCAAGGTATAGAGCAGTTGAAAAAATTCCCTCATGGCTCTAGCCCTAGCCTCTGGTAACCACTGATTGATCTGTTTTTTGACTTTATAGTTTTGCTGTTTCCAGAATGCCATATCAATATAAATGGAATCGTATTATACATGGTCTTTAGGATTTAACTTCTTTCACTGAGAATAATACACCTGAGATTCATTCATGTTATGTGTGCTAGAGTTTCACTTTTGTGTGTGTGTAAAATATTTTATTGCATGCACGTACTAAAATTCATTTATTCACCAGTTGAAGGCCATTTGGCTTGATTAAATCCAAACAGAATTGGAATACCTCCTGCATTTACCACTTGTATGGAGGACAAGATGTCCTTTGGGCCATGTGTTTACCATTAACAACAGAATGTGGAGTTTATAGACTTCCTGCATAACTTGGGCAGCTACAGAAACTATATGTGTGCTTTTTTGTTGCCAATTGCCTTTATTGTGCCTTGTGTTCTAACTAGACTTGTAATTGAACATATATTAGGCAATAAAGGGAATAATTTTAAGCCTGGGTAACAGAGTTTCATGTAAATGAATTGCTCTTTCTTAAATGCATGGTTTACGTAATAAAAAAAAAAAAAAAAAAAAAACACATAGGGGCCAGCCAAGTGGCGTAGCGGTTAAGTTCACCCGCTCTGCTTTGGCAGACCAGGGTTCGTGGGTTCAGATCCCGGGCACAGACATACGCACTGCTTATCAAGCTGTGCTGTGGCAGCATCCCATATAAAGTAGAGGAAGATGGACATGGATGTTAGCCCAGGGCCAGTCTTCCTCAGCAAAAAAAGAGGAGGATTGGCAACAGATGTTAGCTCAGGGCTAATCTTCCTCAAAAAAATAAAAATAAAAAATAACCCAGATAACTAACTTACCTTTCAGTTTCATAGTAACAGGAAACTTTAATAACAGTTCACTTATAATCCTTTGAGGATTCTTATACTTTGAGTTTGCTTATTCCATTTCTACTAAAAATGTATATTGTTGGGTTCAGAGAAAAGGGCTCATGATTTTCACCCTCATAAGCTTCTGGAATTATGGCAAGTATAAATAGACAAGAAAGTTTAGCTTCTATTTACTTGATAATCTAGGAATGAAATGAAAAGCAACAACAATTATTTCCACAAAACCATCAACCATATGAACCCTATGCTTTTGATCATGAAACACAATTTAACTTCAGAATCTTCCCTTTACTTTGAAATATCATCTGTTGAGGAAAGATTAACTTAAATAAATAGCAGATAACCCTATGTGAAGAATAGCTAAAAATTATTACTTAGTCTATTGCAAAAATAAAATTCAACTATATTTAAGATATATTTTCACTATATTTTCCAAAATGATAAAATATTATAATATGTAAGAGAAAAGCATTGCATGAATGTAAATTGCTGCTTTCATGTGGTTTATGTTCCACTGAGGATATATTATTTGGTAGGAGGGGTCAGCGGAGATAATAAACAATTAAATAGACTAGACTAGATGCAGGATGATGGTAATATTAAATTAATAATTGTTCACTGTGACTGAATACACCAATAATTAGAACAAATATATCAATATATCATAGAGAATTGTAGACTTTCTTCAGTAAGTCCAGGAGTGAAAACATTTAGTTGGCAAGGGACAAGAAAAATCAAATATAATATGTAGGACAAGAAAGTTAGCTAATCCCAAATACATTTTTTTAAATGAACAACATTTAGTTTTTACCACTTCATTAATATAAAATACTTGGAAACTCATGCAACTGAAAAAACTTTTCAATGAATGATGAAAGTTGGGCAAAATGAAAGCATGAGTGGTAAAAATTATAATTGAAGAATAGGTGATTATTAAAGTATGTGGTTTGAAACTTGCTCAGGCTATTATTGGGTCGATGCTCCTTTGAGTAAAACAAATTCTCTCCATGATGATGGATTTTCCAATGTTGCTTTTCACTCTTCTAGTGTGCCTACTTTACCACAATGACCTATTCCCTTCCCCCTAAAATCTAATAACCAAGACGTGAAAAATCTCTAGACTGGCAATGGAACTACCTAGAAGTCTTACTAACTAGAGAGTCCTGGACCACATCACAGCAGTACTCCAGATGTGGGGCTCAGGAATCAGCATAATTAAATCCAAGATTAAATTCCTCAAATAATATGAGTCATGTTTTAAATCACTTGTCTTTACAATGTGAAGAAATCTGTTCTCAAATAACTAGATTTGACAAGACAAATCAAAGACATAGCAGTAATGAATGCTTTTTAAAATCTCTGTAGCTGAACTTCCTTTTATTCGCATTCCTTTTCCTGGCCAGATCTTCCAACAGTCTTCAGTTTTTAACCATGCAAAAACTAGATTTTCCTTAAAGAGGAAGACTATGAAATTATCAAGTCTAGAAAGGAAGTCTGTTTTAATTCCCCATTGGATTTTAATGATATGCCATTGCCTGCATCTTTATTAATGTTTTATCTTTCTCATACAGAACTCCTTGTTCATGACATAAAAGAATCAGGATTCTTTTAGTCCTGATTCCCAATTGGACCTCTTGATACTCTGCTTAGCTACCCCAAGCCCTGCACACATTTTATCCCTTGTCTTCATCTTAATTTCTGTGGCAAAGCCTCTAATTGCCTACTACATATTCATTTGCTTCTTCTTTGATAAAAGAACAGTACTTTTTATTCAGGACAATAAATTCCTAGCCAAGATCAATTTCTTAGCCTTCTACTGGGTGTGTCCACATTATTAAGTTCTTACATACTAATGGTAATACTATATAAGTGTGGATGCTGCATATGACTTCTGGGAAGGATCCTTAAAGGGAACTGACTCCCCTAAGGTATATGATCTCTCCTGTTTCCATCTTCATCTTTCTGTTGCTCAGAACATAGACAAGATGGTTGGAGCATCAGAAGCTATGTTGGACCATAGAACAACCTTGGAAACAGAAGCCATACACTAAACATGAAGAAAATGAAATCCAGAAGCAGGATAGGTCCCTAATAACACTGCTGAATCACAATGCTAGTCATGGGCTGCCTGTGTCCAAGCTTCTTTTACATGAAAGAAAATGACCTTTTATTTCATCCTCTGTGCTCAGACTCCTGTTGCTGACATCTCTGCAATTCCTCACTTGATATACTTGTCTGTGAGTAACTTGGGTTGATTCTGATCAGTGACTCAAATTTACTGTAAGAAATAACTGCTTCAAACTGGTGACTCCGTCTTTCTGGTCTATGACAGCAAAAGTATATTTTAATCCTCATGATAGGCTGTCTGGGTATCTTCTGGGAGGTGAGTTCGGGAATTGAAACTCACTTTTTTCTCTATCTCAATTATTTTCTATGGGTAGATATTACTCATCATAGAGTATTTGGCCAGTAGGAAGCTACAGCTGCATGTAGGTATCAGAGAGGAGAGGTTCCTCACTTTTTGCCTGTTGCAGTGATCACTTCAACTCGTTCTTCTTGAAGCAATGATAATTTAAGATTAAGATATTCTCTGGGAAGGGATTTCTGTGTAGTTCTACAGCCCAAGAGAACTGGAGTTGGTATCTGGCTTGGTGTTTCTGGTCTTGTGATCTTGGGCTATCACACTCTCTACGCCTCCTTGGAATCTTGGTAATATAAAGGGGGAGCTCTATGTCAATGCTTTCTAGGCTTTCAGAGTATGATGCTTGTGAGCCTCTCTCATTTCCCAATATTTTCCTCACTTCTTGTAGCCCATTTAGTTTTACTCCTTACCCACCTGGTATTTTCCCCGCCTATAGAAATAATCTAGTTTCTTGTGACTTCTTTGACATGCACATTTTCATAGCTTCAGAAGTCAAATACCAACGGCTTTCTTCCAAGCCCAGGCCCTACCATGATATCTCAAAGAGAGAAGAGGAAAACTGAATGTCAGGGTCTTCTGAATCCCCTAAGATACAGAATTGTCATCTGAGGTCCAGTCTTGAAGATACAGAAAGGAGGAGAAAGAGTAAACTTCTATTTTCCTTCCAAGTTTGGAGAAAATATAAGCCATCTGAAAGATAAACAGATATTATCTAAAGGCTCATTTTTTCTTTCAGAAATTATCTCATCACAGCTGGAAAAAATTCCTGTGGCTATGTAAGTGTATTTGGACAATCTCTAGAAAGTCCAGAAAATGGTGACTTTCCTACTTGACCTTGCAATCATTATATTCCTCATGTCTAATTATCATCAAATCTCTAGCAAACATTTGATCTTTTAACTTTTTTCTTTTACAGACAATTTGCTTTGTGGTTGGGGAAACAAAGTTGTAGCTTAGCCATAGATTTTCAATATAATATAGAGTCAACAATTTATCCAACCACATTGTGTGTGTGTGTGTGTGTGTATTCAGTATTTATGCATAAGTTTTTATTCTCTTCTTGTAGAAATTAGCTTTGCCATATAATAGAAATCACAACATAATATATAATTCATTTGAAAAGTGAGTAATCTTTCTTTTCTTCAATCTTTCTCCAGATCCCACCATGTATTAATAAAGAATTTATTCCTCTGTATCCAAGACTATCTCCCTTTAATTTAAATTAAAAAACTATATAAAAATAAATGGTATAATCGTACCACCATTGTTAATGATTTATAGCAAAATCTGTATTAAATTATGCCTAGAAACAATCTTTTAAAAGGTTCATTACATCATATGCTGCTCACTAAAAGGAGCCAAATTCATCCGTGTGTGACTTTTGGGTAAGTTGTTAACAAAGAAGCAGTTTAGCATGAGTTAATTATAGTTATGATGTATTTTATAAATAATAATGATAATTTTAGAGCTCCATCATCATTAAAATGTAAACGGTTCTTGTAGATTGATTTCAATTATAATTATATCAAGCCAATGAATTCAATTTTTAGCCGATCACAAACTAGTCTGGGAGGTTAAGGAAATAGAGCTTCTTCTGCCTTCCTTTCAGCTCTGAGGCTGCTGCTTTCACATTTGGGTGAGTACTTAGGAATGGTGATAGTTACCCACTATCCTCCCCACTTCCCCACACAAACAAAAAGATGACTGAAGTGACTACAATATTTCTCCTATAAACCATCATAGAGAGCAAAGGAACAGAAATGTCAACTTTCGTAGTCGGTGACTCATTCTACCAGATGTACAGACCCCAAGCTTATACACATGGATCACAATAGTAGTATGCTGAATCACTTCATTAAGTGGGATAGATTTTCCCCACAACTTAAATGCTTATGTATGTAGTAACAAACAATAAATGCTTACTGAAAGAATGCATGATTGAAGCAATATGAAGCGGATAATGATATGAAAAGAACCATACTATATAAGTTAGTCTTCTATATTCAAAACAGGAATGTAAAGAGAAGTTGCCTCAAAGAATCAAATCTGGGGCCGGCCCGGTGGCGCAAGCGGTTAAGTGCGTGCGCTCCGCTGCGGCGGCCCGGGGTTCGCTGGTTCGGATCCCGGGCGCGCACTGACGCACTGCTTGGCAGGCCATGCTGTGGCGGCGTCCCGTATAAAGTGGAGGAAGATGGGCACAGATGTTAGCCCAGGGCCATCTTCCTCAGCAAAAAAAGAGGAGGATTGGCGGATGTTAGCACAGGGGCTGATCTCCTCACAAAAAACAAAAAACAAACAAACAAAAAAAGAATCAAATCTAATATTCATGATATTGAACTGAGTTAATAAAATGTTTTAAGAATGCTTGGTTTCATGTTTAGATCTCTCCTAGAAACTTCTTTTTCACCTTTTTTAAAACATCTTCTCCATCAGTCTGAAAAATCTTTGCCCACTATAACCCTGTTTTCTGTTTACTGTCATTCATGTTTGCCCTGTAGATTTCAAATATTCATAACCAAGGTCAATTCTGATGGATATTGCTTAAAAATCAGCGGGTAACGTGATAAAAATTGTGATTTTTATATTTCCCTTCAGGATTGACCCGAGTAAGTCACAGTGTTATACATCTTTTAAGACTTAGATGAAGGTTTACATTTTATATTGTGGGAAATTGAAGCTGCTATTTAGGAAGTGGGCATTTCTGACCTTAATAGTACAGTGAAAATTATACACAGAAATCATGAGAAGATATTTCTAGGCACTAACAGATTTAGAAACTTGATGTTTGTCCCATATGACATGGACAGTTCTACTGACTGGACACGGCCGTTGGGTCAGACTGGCGTGCTTTGATCTTATTCAAAATCCACTTGACATCAGACACATTTATAGTAAACAGAAGTTTGTAAGCACTGTATTTATTGGTAAAGATGAGTGGAATATAGAAACCATAACGAGAGATTATAAATTAAGAAATAAATATGAGTACACATGCTTTGGTATCTTTGTAGTAGCGCAATATTAAGGACAGACTATCTTATACTCAAACGGGATCAAAAAGAATGAACAGTTCCTGCCATAAACTAGATCCTAGACTTTAAGGAAGTAATGCACTGATGATTACTAAATTGGCATTTTCAACACATTCGGCCTTAGTTCTTTGCGATAGTGAATGCATATCTCTGCTGCCTCACACAGTATCACTGATGACTTTATAATAGGAGCAACTTTTTTTTAGTGAGAAGAGTTTGTTAACTCAGTGAGCAATAAAATCAGAATAAAATTATTGTGTTTATTTTTAAAAGACAAACTTTTACCTGTTTTACCTTTTTGCGGGCTTGTCTTCCTTTCCTTCTTTCCTTCCTATCATTCTTAATTCTACGTGCCAGATGGTATTCTATACAAAAAGTGGTGAAACATGCCCTGTCTGCATAGAGTTTAATTCTAGTGGAGGAAGATTGATAATACACAAACAAATGAATTTATCATCCTTTAGATGATGATAAGTGCTATGGTGAAATCCAAAGCAGGGTGACAAGGACAGACAGTGTTCTTGGTTGGGGGAAGGCAGATGCTATCTTATATACAGTGGTTAGGAAAGGTCTTTCTGACAAATGATATTTGAGCAATGACCTGACAAAAGGGAAGTGATGAGACACGTAGCGGAAGAAGACACGTGTCGGAAGAAGAATATCCAAAGCAGAGGGAACAACAGGTGCAAAGGCCTTGAGGCAGGACAATGCTCAGTTTATTCAACTTTCAAGGATAACAAAGCTTTACGAGGATGAAACTGGGAGGGGAGAATTCAGAGAGATGGTAGACAGAAAATTTCTTCGCCATTTCTCTGTGGCAGCTGGGGTGGATTTTTTCTAGGCTACATTTCACAATATATGCCTTTGTGGTTCCTGGCTTTCTCATGGCAACTCAACTCCTGTTTCTTGTACTTTTCACATCAGTGATCAGGATTATTACCCGTGTGATTGTATAGAGCCCTATAGCCCTTATTTAAAGCCCGTATTCCAATTTCCCTATTGCCTTCTTGGCTTCGCATCTACTCAGAGTGCTTTCTTTGCATTTCTGCTTCATTTCAGACACGTGGATTCTTTCATTCTTGATTTCAAGCTTAGCTATACATCTCATTTTTTCTGCTATATAGTATATGTTTGAGGTATGAAGGTGGATCCCCTGTGATAATACATTTCACCATATTTACCTAAGAATAACTGTTTCCTTCACATCAGCTAAACAGTGGGTCTAATTGTTTGACTGAATTGACTATCTTCGTAAAAGTACATTTCTTAAAGAATCGAATTTATATCTAAGCTTATTCAAGGAGCTTATAGAAAATAAAGACACCTGGTAAATCCACAGTTAAGCTTATGGAAAGCATCTCTTGAGCACTGGTTCTTTTTTTTTTTCCCCAAATTCCATAAAATGTAAAAATTTATGTAATATGGGCCAATATAGTATGAGCAAGAAGGGGGAATGTTTGGCAGCCGGATGTCCCAACTTTTTACCCTAAAGTATAAGATATATTTGATTAGGTCAATAAATATATAAAACAGGCTACTATGTATAAGCAATTTTAAATATGAAATAAAAGAAATATTTAAAAAGAAATTAAGCTAAATTAGTGCCACCACTCCAGTAGCAAAAATTCAATGTTTTCTTTTTTATTGGAAATATAATATTTATAACTACATTTTCAAAGTCCACAGTAAAGGAAAAATAGTGAATAACCCAATAAATCTCAACCTGTGTCCTCATAATTCATTGAATTAAATTCCATAATTTCCATCACAGACTCCACAGAAAATGAAACCTAATTTCATCAGAAACATTTACAAATCCATCTAGCTAATTCATTTCAAAGAGTGAAGACTGGATTATACCTCCATAATTGGTATTGGAGGAATGTAAATTTTGGGATCATTAAAGAAATGAAAACATTCACAAGTCACAAGTATTGACTTGCTGTTAGGTAGCAATCACAGAAATGGCTGGTAAACAATATACTAAGTGGTTGTAGAAACACTATTCTATTTATTGCCCTTTCACGGTGGATAACAAGCTAAAATCATGTTTTTATCTGGGAAAACAAAAGCTCATTTATCCAACATCCATCCATCCAAATTTCTAATCATTCAATATGTAGTCTTCCACAAATTTCTGACCTGCCACTTATTAGCTACTGACTCTGGGCAAATTATTTAACCTGTCTCTTGGTTTCCTCAGCTATAAAATGCAGATAACGATAGTACCTCTTCATAGGCTATTTATGGGGAACAAATAAGTAAAAACATATAAGGTGCTGAGACCAGTGCCTGCCATATAGTAAGAGTTATAAAAGTGTTACCTATTATTATTTATTGCCTTATGTGGTATGGACTGAATTGTTTGGGGCAGTATAACTACCTGTCTAAGCACTGAATGAGAAAGATGATGGGGCAGCTTCCTTATTACCTAAAGATGTGAAAGTCATAGACTAGAGATATGGGCTCACTAAAAGACTGAGATTTAATAATAAGATGCTAGAATACTTCCCCTCCCCCATACTTTGTCACCATATTAACAGGCTCTAGTGTAATCACAGTGGATTATAGCTGAAAGAGCTACAAAATGTAAACACTCTCTGAGGAGGCAAACTTAAAAAAGCCCAAAGAAGAGAGACAAAAACAAGTTCACTAGAGGAATTTAGAACATCTGGCAACTACAAAAACAGCAGATTTTAAATACAGCCACACACCTAGCCAGATTAACATAAATCTTCACACTAGAGGTCTATTTGTCTCAGTTCCTCTTACCCAAAACAACATATCTGACTTTCAACAAAAAATTATAAGATATATCAAAAGGCAAGAAGAAAACATGGATTGTAGAAAGAAAACAAACATCATAACTAGATTCAGATATGACATAGATGTTGGAATTATCAGACAAGGAATATAAAATAACTACGATAAATATGTTAAGGGCTGTAATGAAAAAAAAATAGATACTATGCAATAACAGTTGGATAATGTAAGCAGAGGTATGGGAATTTGAATTTATAATCCAAAAAAAATACAGAAAACAAAACAATTTTAAAAAACCCATAATACAGAAATGAAGAATGTCTTTAGTGGGTTCATCAATAGACTTGAATTGGCCTAGGAAAGAATCAGAGAGCTTGAAGATATAACAATAGAAACTTCCAAAACTGAAATGTCAATAGAAAAAAAAAGAATGAAAAAAATTCCAGGAACTTGGGGGGAAATTTAAAAAAATATACCATACAAATATTTGGAAAATCAGAAAGAGAAGAAAGATTATACAGAGTGGAAGAAATATTCAAAGTAGCAATGGCTGAGAATGTTCTAAAATTAATAATGGATACCAAACCACAGATACAGGAAAATCAAAGAACACCAAACAGGCAAATATTAAGAACACTGCACTTAGACATATTATATTCAAACAGCAAAACACCAAAGACTAAGAGATCACTTTAAAAGGAGTTGGGGGTGGAGAGATTATCCGTAGAGGAACAAGTTTAAGAATTACAGCAGACTTCTTCTCTGAAAAGATGCAAGCATGAGGTGAGTGGAAAAATATATTTAAAGTGTTGAAAGAAAAAATCATCGATCTATAATTCTATATCAAGAAAAATTATCCTTAAATGTGAAGGAGAAATCAAGACTTTTATACAAACAAAAGCAGAGAATTTATGACCAACATACTTGCCCTGAAAGAAAAGTTCAAAAAAGTTATTCAGAGAGAAGGAAAATATAGGTCAGAAACTCAGAAACTGAGATCTACATAATGAAAAGGAGGACATTGGGAAAAGAATAAATGAAAATATTTTATTTTCCTTATTCTTTTTTGCCAGCTTTATTGAGATATAATTGACATATAAAATTGTGTAAGTTTAAGGTTTTCAGTGTGATGATTTGATATATGTATATACTGCACAAGGATTACCACAATAAGGTTAGTTAACACATCCATCACCTTACCTAGTTACCTGTGTGTGTGTGGTGAGAACTTTTAAGATTTAGTCTCTTAGCAACTTTCAAGTATATAATAGAGCATTAACTATAGTCATCATGCTATACATGATATCCCCAGAACTTATCCATCTTATAACTGGAAGTTTGTACCCTTTGACAAGCTTCATCTATTTTTTCCACCTGCCTGAACCTGGCAACCACTAATCTACTCTCTGTTTCAATGAGTTTGGTTTTGTTAGATTCTACACATAAGTGAGATCATCCAGGGTTTTTCTCTGTCTGATTTATTTCACTTAACATAATGCCCTCAAGGTTTATCCATGTTGTTGCAAGTGTCAGGATTTCCTTCTTTTTATGGCTGAATAATATTCCATTGGATATGTATACCATATTTTCTTCATTCATTCATCCATTGATGGATACTTAGGTTGTTTCTATATCTTGGCTATTATAATAATGCTGTAAAGATCAAAGGGGTGCAGATATTTCTTCAAGATGGTGATTTCCTTTCCTTTGAATACATACCAAGAAGTGGAATTGCTGGATCATATAGTAGCTCTATTTTTAATATTTTGAGGAACCTTTTTACTGTTTTCCATACTGGATGTACCAATTTACCTTTCCACCAACACCGCACAAGGATTTCCTTTTCCACATCTTTACCAGCACTTGTCGTCTCTTGTCTTTTTGATGACAGTCATTCTAACAGGTATGAGGTAATGTTTCATTGTGGTTTTGATTTGCATTTCCCTGATGATTAGTGATGTTGAACACCTTTTCATGTACCCATTGGCCATTTTCTTTGGAAAATTATCTATTCAGATCCTTTGCCCATTTTTTATTCAGACTATTTGTTTTTTTGCTCTTGAGTTGCATGGGTTCCTTATATATTTTGTCTATTAACCTCTTACCAGATGTATTGTTTGCAAATATTTTCTCACATTTTGTAGGCTGCCTTTTCATTTTGTTGATCATTTCTTTTTGCTGTGAAGAAGATTTTTAGTTTGATGTAGTTCCATTTATTGATTTTTGCTTTTATTGCTTGTGCTTTTGGTGTCAATATCCAAAAATTGGTTTCTAGTGAAACCAACAAAATACTTGTAAAAGATGTATATTTGATGTGCTAAAAGAGGAAATAAAATGAAACCACATAATATGCTCAATTAAAATGAGAGAAGTTAGACAAAGAAGCTTTTGACAAAAAAATGGTTTTATTTTACAAACATGGTTAATATTAATCCAAACACATCAATAATCACTTTAAATGAAAATGTTCTAAATACACCAATTAAAAGATAAGCATTTTCAGAGTGGATGAAAAATAAAGTCCAACTGTTTGCTGTCTAAAATAAAATCATTTCAAATATAAAGATTGTGATAAAATAAATGTAAAGGAAAGGATAGGATATATCATGCTAAGGCCAATCCAAAGAAAGATGAAAGAGCAATATTAGTCTCAGATAAAATAAACTGAGAACAAAGAGAATTATCAGGGATAAAGAGGGACATTACACAATGATAAAAGGATAAATTCTCTAAGAAGGCATAACAATCCTAAAGGTGTAGGCACCTAACAATAAAGCATCAAAATATGTGAGGCAAAAACTGAAAGAACTGAAAAGAGAAATAGGCAAATCCACTATTATAGTTGGAAATAAAAAACACCCTCCTTGTCAGTAATTGATAAGTCAAGTAGGTAGAAAATCAACAAGGAGAGAGTGGACCTGAAGAGTGCTATCACTCATCTTGGTCTAACTGACAATTTTAGAATACTTTCTTCAATGACAGCTGAATATTCATTCTTCTCAAGGTCACATGGAATATTCACCAAGACAGGCCACATGCTGGGCCATAAAACATACCTTAACAAATTTAAGGGAATAGAAATCATGCCAAATATGTTCTCCAACCACAATGGAACTAAACTAGAAATCAATAACAGAAACTTAGCTGGAAAATCACCAAATATTTGGAAATTAAATGGTACTTTTCTAAGTAACACATGGGTCAAATAAGATGCCTCAAGAGTAATTGAAACATATTTGAACTAAATGAAAATGAAAGTATAACATCAAAATTACCGTCATGCTGTAAAAACAGTGCCATGCCTAAAGGGAAATGTATAACATTTACTGCATGTAATATAAAAGAAAGATCTAAAATCAATAACCTAAGCTTCTACTTTAAAGGACTAGAAAAAGATGACAAATTTAACTCTAAAGGAAGCAGAGGAAAAAATAATTAAAATTAGAGCACTAAGCATGAGATTGAAAACAAGAAAACAATGGAGAAAATCAACAAAACTAAAAGGTAGTTCCTTGAAAAGAAACCACAAAATGTATGAACTTCTAGCCTGGCTAACCAATAACAAAAGAGAGAAGACATAAATTATCAGTATCAGAATTGAAAAAGAGTTTTCATTGCTAATTCCATGGGTTAAAGTGATAATAAAGGAATAATATAACAGCTCTATGTGCACAAATTTGATAATTTAGATAAAATTGACCAATTTCTTGAAAGACACAAACTACCAAAACTCATAGTAAAACAAATTACCTGAATAATTCTATATTTACTAAGGAAGTTGAATCATAACTAATAGTCTTACAAAACAATAAATCACCAGACTCAGATAATTTCACTGGTGAATTCTAGCAAATATTTAAAGAAAAAATGGTGCCAATTCTCTAAAATCTCTTCCAGAAAAAGATACAGAGGGAACACTTAACTCCTCTGAAAACAACATTTCCCCATTATGAACTCAGAAAAAGATATTACAAGAAGGGAAAACTACAGATCAATACCTCTCATGAACATAGACATAAAAATCCTCAAAAAATATCAGCAAGTTGAATTCAACGATGTATAAAAAGTATCACATACCATGACCAAGTGAGGTTCATTCCAGGTATAGAAAGTTGGCTCAACATCTGAGAATCAATCAATGTAATCAACATAAACAGAAAAATCATATGATCATATCAATTGATTCAGAAAAGCACTTAAAATCCAACATCTATACATGATAGAAACTCACATCAAACTAGGAACCAAAGGGAATTCTTCTATTTGATAAAGAACATCTACATAAAACCTACAGCTACCATCATACTAAATCATGAAAAACTGGACATTTTCCCCCTAAGATCAAGAACAAGACAAGGATTTCTTTCTCTCTATTCCCATTAAATGTTGTACTGGAAGTCAATAAAGCAATAATACAAGAAAAAATAAGACAAAAAGAGAGGAAAAAGAAACAAAAAATGTACAGATTGGAAAGGAAGAAATAAAACTGTCTCTATCTACAGACAATATGATTGTCTACATAGAAAATCCCACAGAATTGACTCCCTCCAAAAAAACTTTCTAGAACTAAATAAAGGAAATATATCAAAGCTGCAGTTTACAGGATAGTATACAAAAGTCAATTGTTTTCCTATATACCAGCCATGAACAATTTGAATTTGAAATTCAAAATAAAATACCATTTCAATAGCAATTCAAAAAAAAATACTTAGGTATAAATCTAGTAAAATATATGTTGGATCTATATGCAGAAAACTTGAAAACACTAAAAAAAAGCAAAGAAGATATAAATAAATGAACAGATATTGTGTGGTCATGGATTGAAGACTCAATATTTTTAACATGTCAGTTCTGAAATTGATCCTTACATTCAACACAATCTCAATTAAAACTTAAGAAAGCTATTTTTGTAGATATCCACAAACAAATTCCAAAGCTTATATGGAAAGATAAAGTATATAGAATAGCCAATACAATACTGCAGAAGACGCATAAAGTTGGAGGACTCACAATACCCAATTTTAAGAGTTACTATAAGGCTACAGTAATCAAGACAGCATGGTAGCTGCAAAAGAATAGACACATAGATTAATGGATCCTGGGAGCCAGGTAATAAAAAATGTGTGACTTAACCCCATTGAATGTCAGGAGGCTGAATCACACAAATAAAAGCAAATGTTCTGATTGTGCCTTCCATCGTAAGTTGACCAAAATCCATTTTTGAAGTAGGAAAAAGTGAATAGCAAATAATGGACAATGAATAAGTTGAAAGAAGAGTGGTAGGAGTTTATAGATATTGTGCCTCTGTTAACACCTGCCAGTGTTTCTTCCCTCTCCAATCTTGTCTATAACTTTACCCATGCTTTTTTCTTTTTTCCTATCACTGAGGAAGGTATATCACTTTAGGACTAACAGTTGCACCTGATCCAGCCACTAGACTTTAGCTCTGTAGTTGCAACTCCAGTTTTCCTCTTTTCTCTCCCCTCACTCCTCACCTATGGGCACAGCAGGAGTTTGTGTAGGGTGTAACACTGGGTCGTACTGGAAGTCAAAGGGAATTAGGTTTAAACCCCTGTTTGCCTCCATCTAAATATCAAATGTCAGGCAGGTGTTTAACCTATGTGGATCAATCAATATTAATTCTTCTTTTTTCCCCTTAGCCTACAAACTTGTTCAAGTACATTCTACTATACCTTTCCCTGTCCCTACCTACCTTTTCTGAAGCTACCACTGAGAACAATTTTCAAAGAGATGGTAAGCTGCCTGCATATGTTTCCTCTCTGCCTCTCCATCTTCAAACCCCTGTGGATAGTAATCACTCCTGCTGGTCTCTCACATTATTCCAAAAAAAAAAAAAAATAGTTATTAGTGACATTCATTTTCAAATACAAAGGCCATTTTTCAGTTTGGGTTGTATTTATCTGAGATATTTTTGTTTTAATAAACAAACAACTTTATTTCCTAAATCTCTGAGTGAAAGAATGCCATCAGTTCTTGTTGAATAAAATGTATATTAAACTGATTCATTCAATCCATCTGACCCCAGTTGATTATCCAATGTAATTTAGCATTACCTTGACAGGAAGTATGATTCTTTAAGAAAAATACAAACATCTTGATTTCAATGGATTCCTAGGTTATATATTCAGTTAGTTATTCTAGTAAAACGCTGATTCAATGAAAGCAAATTCTTCAGCTCAGTAAAAAGACTTCCAACGGCTTAAGATTCCTTCTCTTCTTACTGACTCAGCATGTTGTTTCATTTTTAGATATAAACACATTAATGCAAAGTACATTGGAACTGCTCTACTTGAGGATACTAAAATTAGTGTCAGTTGACTGTTTCCTTTGAAGTAAAGTAAACACTAATAAAAAATGTTTTGAAATGATCTGAATGGAATGTCACATTTATGAGAATCACTCTTTTACGTTTAACTACAAAGAAGCAAAGGCAAGTGAAAGTCAATAGGGATAGAGGCAATTTTTAATTTTAGAAGGTGAGAATATTAAGTAGTATCAAAAGTGAGATTTTAGCATTGATCATGTTCAAGGGATTTTTGTCCACATAAGTAATTGTGATGAGACAAGAGAAAATACCTTGTTAATATATCCAGCTTCACATAGGGTAAGCAATTTACCAACAACTATGTTAACATCTATTCTTTCTGTGTTTTTTTTTTTTCTGGTATTTGAACATTAAACCTTTAAAAATTATTTACAGCATGAGCATTACACAATTCAAGGTCAAATGTAAAACCGACTAATCTCTTTGGACAAATTTTTTAACTTGCTCTATATGCGGAAACAAATGTTTAAGTGTTGAAATTAAGCTTCATAATAATTATTACCATGCCAGTTATAATTTTGTCACAAGCAGGGCTCTATTCAAAGGAAACTAGCTCTTGTTGGAAGCTAACCATGTGCCATTCTCAACAGAAACTTTTCCTGTGTTATCCATGCAATCCTCTCAACATCCCTGTGTGGTAGGCATTAATAACTTCACTGAGAGAGGAGAAATTTGCCTGACTTGCCCAAAGTCAAATACCCAGTATTAGCAGCTTTGAATTCAAATGAGGCTGGTGCAACCTTAGAGTCAATAGATATACAGTATATTCACTTTCTCAAGAAATGAGAAATCTGGGGGTTAGCTTGTGTAACAAGAAAATAAAGAATGCACACTTCTCTGTCTCTACTAAGGAGAATTCTGACTCCCTGCTCAATTTCTGTCTCTTTGTTGTTTAGAATCAGGATGATGATTGACTAGAAAAATTGAGGGGCACAAAATGAACTGTATTTTGTTTATTTTGGAAAGGATGGAAAGCCACTGGTGCAGCTGGTGCCCAAAAGGGAGCTGGGAGAAGGAGAGAAGAGATCAGGCTGAGTAGATGAAGAATTTTCTGGGATTATAGCAAGAGAGACAAGAGGGTTCAGGCAAGTTTCTTTAAGAGTCAGAGAGAAAGAGTTAAGGAGATAGAATTTTTAAAAACTTTTTCTTTGTATTTGGAAAATAATCCCCTTTTGTTGTTTTCTCAAGAGACTGCATTTAAGATCTACATGTTTTTAAAATTACTTTTAGATGCAGGCATGAAATCTCTCAGAATACAACACAGGGTGAAGAATGGGTCATGGAGATACTTGGCTTTATTTTGATTACAGTAGACATCTAATTAGCATTGAAATGGAACTTTACATTTTAAAATGCCTTTCCCTCCATTTATATTACAACCCATGTCTCCAGCAATTACTATAGGACATCAAGCCTAAAATGATCTTATCTCTAATGGCTGACTGCCCAACCCCCCCACCCCCCACCTCGCCCGGGGCCTTATCCTGAAAGCTGGAGACCAATTTTTTTCTTTAGGAAAGAAAGTTTCTAGCCATCAAATTGTCCTCCAAGCCTTAGAGACTTTATCTAAGAGGTCAGATGTCTGGCAACAGATGACAGTAGTCTAGAGAAAACACAAAAGTGTCATGTCAGCCAAGCTGGAGAGAGAAGAGCAGTCCTTTTTGAGGACTTTTACGGTTCCACTTATGTATCAGACAGGAAAATTTGAGGAAGATGTTTTAACCTGGAGTCTAAAGTATAATGAGACACCACCCTTAGAAATTATTTTTTATGGGGAAATTTGCAATGATGCAATCTAGTTAAAATCAACTGAGATGATCAAAGTGAGCAGATGAGATTGTTGATAAGACCTGATATATGAATATGGGAAACAGTTGGTCTAGGCTGGTGAAGTACTGTGCTACCTGCATTCGCTAATGCAGCCTGTTCAAAGCAACACACAGGATCCTCAAAGACTATATATGTGATATATAAGTATTTGCTCCACCTGCACTAAGCAGCCTGAAGGACTAACGTACCTTCTTCTGAGCCCTGCACCTTCTGACATCAAGTGCCACCTACCCAGACTCCACTGTAGCAAGCTCACTGAGGGACACCTTTCACTATGCACTGCAGAATCACGTTCAAGTAGGCCCATTTCAATGATACACTAACAAGGCAAAGAACAGGTAGCCTCCAAAAAATGATGCACTTCATCTTCATCCTCTGTGCTGGTCCCCTTTCCATACAAGCAACTGCCACCCATATGTCCATAAACTATGCCTTCTCCACGGAATGCCATGCCACTCACGTCCAACTTCTGTCTCTAAATTGTTTACAGGTTTTGGATTACACTCTTTATAGTCTTCTAATGTTGATTCCACTTAACTGGTGCCTATGCAATAAAGCATATTCACTAGGTTTTGGAAGAATGCTTCCACTGCTTTCTTCCATCTCTTTTAGAGCCAAACATCTTGCACAAGTTGTCTGTTCTCTATCACTGCATTTCGTCTCCTGTCCATTCTTCAGTGTCCTTTAATTCATCTTTCGTCATAAATGCTTTACCAAGTTAGATCTTCCTAATTTCACACATGAGTTCATGTTGCTAGATTAAATATAATTTTTCTATTTTCAATCCTTCTTTGTTACCTTGATTTTTGAAGACAACATTTATTGATCCAGTTATTCAGTTTATTTTACTAATATTTTTTTAAATATCTACCTTCCACAAACAGTATTCTAAGCAATGGGAGTGAGCAATGATCCATAAAGACATGGTTCATGCTCTCAAGTAGCATATATTTTAGCAGATATCAGACAAATAATCACAAAATTGTGTTTAATTAAAATCCGAGTTAAATCCTTTAAAGGAAAAAAACTCATTTCTGTAACAAAAGAGTCTGGCCTATATTGGAAGTTGAGGCCAAGCATTCCTGAAGAAGTGAGTCTTGAGCTGAGATCTGAAAAATGAGTAGAACTTTATCTAAAGAGGAGAGGGGGTGGGCATGTGGAGGAGAGGCTTTGTGGCGGGGGCATATTTTCCTGTACCCTACCCTCAGGAACACAAAGGAAGTTAATAAAATGCTTATGAGGGAAAATGATGAAGCATAATTATAATTTATGTTGTTATAGGGTCGTTTTGTACCCAGAGGCCTTTGAACATTATCATGTTTGATCTTCAAAACCCCCTTGAGATAGGCAGGTGATATTCTTATCCTCCATTTTATAGATGAGGAAATTGAGACACAGAAGGTTCATAAAGTGAGTGGATATAACAGTGCCCTGATTAGAAGCATGATTTCTGAAGCCCAATGAGATGCTTGAAGACGTATATCCCCAAATA
This sequence comes from Diceros bicornis minor, assembly GCF_020826845.1. Taxonomy (NCBI): domain Eukaryota; kingdom Metazoa; phylum Chordata; class Mammalia; order Perissodactyla; family Rhinocerotidae; genus Diceros; species Diceros bicornis. Next base: position 61,460,131 of record NC_080742.1, on the reverse strand, counting down.
GTCTCCTTTTATTCCCTCTATATCTCTAGTTAGATCCCAGCCTCCCGTGTGGACTCTTTTCTTCATTCTGATCTGTAAATGTTGTAGTTCTTCCAGAATTGATCTGATGTGTTACTCTCTATTCACTCTACACTTTCTCCCAGCCAAGCTCATCCACATAACTTTAATTACCCTCTGAAAAATAATGACTCACATATTGACACCTTTAGTCTTGATCTAGTCTCTGAGTTGCAGAACCTCATGGCCAGCTCCCTATTTGACATCTTTATTTGTGGAGACACTTCTATCCCTCTCTGTATAAAATTTAGATTGTGATTCCCTCCCCACCCCCAAAAAGAGAAGTAATTTTATGTCCTCTATTTCAGTGATTGGCACCATTATTACCCAGTTATCCAAGACAGAAATTTGATTCCCCTCTCTTGCTAACTCCCTATATCCATCCAAACAACAAATTCTGCTACCACCGTGCTCTAAATCTACACCACCACTTTCCTGGGTTCTGAAATACTCTCCTAACTAGTATTCTCCTAACCAAATTCACTCTTGTCCTCATCTCAACATTCTCCACAGTAGTGAACAATTCTTTAAAGACAAATCTATCTGAGACATTTCACTGATCAAAAGACCTTCAACAGATGCTCATTCTAGTAGGATAAAATATGAAATCATTAATATGGCCAATTAAGACTTGTAGGAATTGACCGCTGTCTACCACTCTCTGCCTTCCAGTCCCACAGGCTCCCATTCCTTAATCCAGTTACTCACGCTCATCATGCTCTATTCTGTCAGAGATATCCACAAAGACTGCTCCTTCTGAGTACAGTATTTGTCTACCCTTCCCCCACCCATTTTCTAGAAACTTCTACTTATCCTGTGTATAATTTCCTCATAATTGCATTTCCAAATGTCCTAAACTAAGTTAGATACCCCTTTTTATGTGCTCTTCTTATATTTTGAAACTGCTCTTCATAATAATCTTGACAATGGAATAATATAATAAACTGTATAATTAGGTTCTTAAACTTGGTCTCTTTAGTTAATATGTGAGCTTCATGAGGGCAAGAATCACATTTGTCTCTTGCTGTCTGTATCTCCAATGCCTTTCAGAGAGTGGGCAATGGATACATATTTGTAAAATGAATAATAAACTGTTGTTATACCTAATGTGGGAGATCAAAATTGGCCACCCCGAAATATGTCTCTTTACCTTGATTATTTTCTCTGACGGACATGTGACCTCTCCCAAACTGCCTAAAGAATTTAACATAGAAGGCCTGTTTCAGGAAGGAGCCACTACTGTATGATGGCTGTAGTATAATGTAAAATAGATGCTGCAATAGGAAAGACATCAACAAGCCCATCTTATCAAAAATTTTCTAGGTGGTCCTGTAAAGGGTTGTCAGACAAACATTTGCATTTCCATCTCCATGTGAATTGTCTTTTTCCCCTCTGAAATCCCCCATAGCTGGGCCCTCCCCCACCCCCAATATCCTCCTTTGTCTTTATCCAAATCTATTTAAGGTGATAAACCTCTACCATTAGTTGAGAAACTCAGTTTCCCTGGTTTCTCCCATGTATACATGTTATTAAACTTTGTTTGATTTTCTCCTGCTATTTGGTCTCATTTAAATTTAATTTGTAGCCTAGCCAGGAAGGACCCAGTGTGGGTAGAGGACACTCTTCCTCCTCCAACACTAACCGACAATAAGATTGCTCCCCATATCCACCTACACTGATTTCTGCCTTTCCTCATCAAAAATACCCTTTTTTATAGTAACAATGGATGCCTTTCTTGTTCTTTGCATTCTTTTGGGGAAGATCACAAGCCTTGTAAGTTCCCTGAGGATCTCTAGAAAAACCTGTGCTTCATGAAGTTCTGCCCATAAATATCCCACCTCTCTTACTTTGCCCTCTGCGTGTACAGCAAATGGGTACTAGCTCCCCACCCAGCACCTCAAATTCTAAATTGATGATACAGGATTTGAGAGGAACTTGTAAGTTGTCTAAGCTGTGAGCTCCAAGATAACAAGGACTATATGTATTTTAACTTGTCCCCAACATCTAGAACAGCTCTTGGCATTTGATCAGCACTCATTTTATTATTATTATTTTTAATTTTGAAAAAAATGCTTAAAAAAGGTGAGTGGAGAGACAGGCTCTCATTAATGCCTTGGCAACTGCACTCCTGGTTAACTGAAAAGTTCATCCCTAGAGAAGCACTGGTCAGAACTCATTTCTCCACGGTGGAGTATGCAAAGGCATATTTAGACCACCCACTGGGAAAACCTGAAGAAATCCATCTCCACGTTACTTGGGATTAGTGATTTCTGAAGGAGGGCTGGCATTTCAAGTCAGCTCATTGCCCTTAAGAACTCACTTTTTGTCAAAGGCAGAAAGTATAGATGCCTGTAAAAGAGAATCTCTGACCAAATTCGTTTGGCACAGAGAATTCCTCCAGACTCTCCTTTCCTTGGTCAACAGCTAACATCAGAATTATCCATTTATTTCCTTGATAGCCTCTGGATTTTTCCTCAGTTATTTGTTCTGCTTGGCATTCAATTTTGGTTTCTCAACAGGTTGCTGTCTCTCTTATCCTTTCTTTATTAACATGTGCCATAGCCCATAGGTAAACCTTCTCTGCTGCTCTCGCCCCAGCCCAGGCTTCTGGAACTCCACATCTCTGGAAGTGCAGGTCAGACAATGTTAATTTATATGTCACCTCTTTCCACAAAGGTATTGAGCCTAGAATTGTCCATGTTATGAAAATTTTAATAGTGGTTAGGTAAAATCATAGAAATGACATAGTTTTGAGTATAAGAATGTGAGGAAAGGTGGAAGTAAAAAAAATATTAAAAGCCTGAAAGGCTTGTTAGATGGTGAGGGATGAAATTAAGCACTTGTCCAGTTAGTGGTGATCTAAATGTTCTAGAATTTCTCCCAAATGTAAGAGAACATGAACTGAAAATTCATGAGTCAGACTATGACGACATGAAGGAAGAATTAGAGGACAACTGTCACTTGATGAAATATTTTGTCTGAAGACTCCATGGCACAGCAAAAGGCCGCTTTGAAGAGAGTTGCCTTGGGAATGGAGCACTAATTTGGAATGTGACATGTGCCATGAGAAATGATGGGATTGGTACTGAAGGAGCCATGATAAGCAGCTCCTCAGAGAACACAGAGTTTATGAAAATATTACATTCTGCAAGTGCCTCCTACCCACCTTCCTCATTAATCATCCTAACCTTCCTGTCACTGTGTGGTTAACAATCACCAATCCTACATCACACACATTCGTGAGACTGTTACACTTTGTCTCATCAGTATGATCCAAAAGAGTTTGAAAATTATGAAGATTCTATTGAGTTTATAAAATAGATATATATTTTTTTCAGAGTGTAGAAAGACAAAAGAATAGACTAAGTCAGTCCTTTGGTAACTTATCTGATAATTCAGATTTTCTTTCTTAAAATTGAAAAAGCTCTAACTACTGTTATACAATACTTCTTTTCTCTACAATAACATCCAGGCCATAGAAAGAAGATTCTATATTAGGGAAAAGTAATGTTATTTTTGCCCTAATGGGTACAGCACACTAGGTACTTTTGTGTTAATTCAGTTTTTATGCTATTATTTCTATATCCTATAAGTGCACAACTGTCAGTATTGCTTCAGATTATACATGCTTTAAGGGCAAGAAGAATGCCATTACAAATAAAATAAACACGTTTGGAATAAATTTTAAAAAGGCCAGAGTCACTAACTTATTTATCAAAATAGATGCCAAAATGGTTTCTTAAAACCAAATTAAAGAAGTAAATTACACAATTTGACAAGTTTATTGCTTTTACTGACTACTCTCCACCACCCATCCATTACCTCCTTGCCATACATTGTTTTTCTTATGATTGGATTGGCTAGTTATAAAAGCTGATTAAAAATGATTACAAACTCACCTGTCTATTGCTCAGGACTAGAGTTCAGCCATAAAGTCATGCTTGGAACTATTTTCATTTGAAGTCTGGTTCTTCAAAGACTTAAATGTGAGAAATTGATAGTAAAATCCAGGTTTTACTCTTCTGGGCCCCAGTTGTGTGTGTGTGTGTGTGTGTGTGTGTGTGGTAGGGAAAAAAGTTAAAAGAAAATTTTAGGATGTTCCATAATTAAATTTTGAGAACTAATTACTGAATATAACTCAGAGTTTTTTAGAAGGTTTTGACAGCCTGATACACTAGAACAGGACTATATTTAGCCACACCTTGTAGCTCAAATTACAGAGAAGTTCCATGGCTTGTTAGTTGACTTATCCAGTTTAAAGAACTCACTAATCCCAGGAGCTGAGAGTTTCTTTAAATGGTATTCCATGATTTATGTTGGTCCAAAATAAATGTTTTTAACCTATAACCATGCATTGTTTTGAAAGTATATGGGAATGGGAATGCTTCCTAGAGCACAAGCATTTCATTATTTAGATACCCAAATCAAATTCCATAATCTCATCATCACATTCTTTTAGATGATCTGTATTTACATGTGAATTAAAATGACTAAAATAGAATTCCTGTCTTTACCGACTGTGTGGTAGACAAAAATTAATTATTGGACATGTTTATTTATAAAGCATGTCTAAAGTGAGGGGAGAAAAACCGTTATTTAATTTGGTTCATTTATTCACTTTGATTTTTTCTTGCCATCATGAATGAATATTAAACCTCACCTAGTAGTAACCCATAACCGCCAGTGAGCCTTGAAATTATTAAGTCAATAATCATAGTTGTGTCATTCCAAATTTAGAGCCAACAGAACTTAATTCAGAAGATTGGCTTTGAAACAGACTAAATTTTACTTCAGTGTTTTAGCAGTGGTTTATCATCTTCAGAAACAACCTCTAAAGATATTTTGTTAGTTTTTTATAATTTAAACTGTCATGCTTAAATGACTCATTTAACTCTTGTCTTGAATAGATTCATAATAATGGTTGGTTGCATGAACATTCGCCATCGTTTCAGGTTACTCTACACGAAAGCAAAATCCTATGTGTGGGGACTCCTTCAGCTTGGGAGGCAAAACCTCCTCCCCCAGAAGCCAAATATTTGAGATATTTATATGCCTCATCTCTCTGGAAGTTTGGATTTAAGCACCTGCTCCCGAGCTTTAATTAGAAGCCAATGATATGAAGAAGTAAAAGTCACACAGCATCTATTCTGGCAGAGATAGCGACAATGGCAGGGGCATCCTCTTTGCTCCATGTAAGAGTGGAACATTTGTTAATACAGCATCCAGAACCCTGAGGCAAATGGCATCAGTGGTATTGGTGGCATTGTTAGTATAGGCTATGGTGCCTGAATCCAGCTGCAAGATCAGTCCTAAGGCATAATGAAATTGGAGATTGTTGCTTGCTGATTACCCTTAAACTGGTTCTCCAGATCACCAGAGATTCCTGTGACAATCTACAGAAATTTTTTTATAACTTTTTTTAAAAATTGCTTTTCTGCTCTTATTAGCCAAAGTTAATTTCTGTTCTTAACATTAAGAGCCCTGTCCAACATATTGTGATTGAATAAGAGAGAAAGAGAGAAAATAAAGGTATATTATTAAAGATATTACTAAGCTGTCTCCTGCTTTCTTTTTTGGCATGACACCATAAAACGTTAAAATTTGTATTGCAGACTGGGACTTCGGGCAAGGCTGCTCACATCTGTCACTGATAGCCCTGGGAGTCCACACACCATCCAGAAGTGTTGAGGAGATAAATAACTTGGTGCCTCTATAACCTTTAACTGAGAACACATTATTGCAGTTTTACCCTGTATTCTATTTCTTATTTTTGCTTGTTGAATAATAAAAAATAAACTCTGCAAAATACCCTTACTTACATAAAATTTAAACAGACTTTACTTTGAAAGCATTGGAAAGAAAACTATAAAGAGCATCTGATTTAGAAAGCAACACACACACACACACACATGCACATGCACACACACAAACTGCAGGGAGGCCATTTTCTTGATCTTTAAGTAAATAGATTAACACTAAGCCCTCCCTCGTGACCTTTAACTACTTAAGGCTACTCCCATCAGACCTCTAATCTAAAGTGTACAATATGAAGAATTCAGAGGACTCTAGACCCAATTAAAATGATATAAACTAGTATAGTTTCACCAAGGGATTGTCAAAGATCTATGAAATCTGGGAAATGTTCCAGAACGCAAACTAGAAAGTCTGAGTTTGAAACATTTATTGGACGTGTAATATTCTCAGCTAGCATGCAAGTGGGTCCTACATAAAAGATTTGGCTAAAGCATTTGATCAATGTATTTTCAGAATATAATCCCTGAAATCGTTTGTTCTTGGATTTTCTTTGTCATAGCCCAAGATGTTTTGGGGGATGGCAATAAGACAAATGCCTACATGAGTCAGGCAGGTAACTAACTGGCAGGAGTCAATAAATTCACTGTGAGGGTTTAAACCAAAGAATGTTCCAGCGAATGGGCTAGGAATCTAATTTCAGTTCCCTCACTTTTGAAGTGAGAATCATAACACATTAGTTATCTATTGTGGAGTAATAAATTACCCCAAAACTTAGTGATTTAAGACAACATTTATGATCTCACAGTTCCTGTGGATGAGGAATCTGGTTGTGGCTTAGCTGGATCCTCTATCCTGTGGCTCATAGTCACTCTTTCTCAAGGCTGCTGTCAATGTTGCCTGGGGCTACAGTCAACTCAAGGCTTTACCGCAGAAAGATCTGCTTCTGAGGTCACTCCCTCGGTTGTTGGTAGAATTCAGTTCCTCTGGATTATTGGACTAAAAGCATCAGTTACTCCCTGCCTGTTGGTCGGAGGCTGCCCTCAGTTTCTCACCACAGAAATCTCTGCTCAGGGCAGCTCACAAAATGGCAGCTGGCTTCTCTCAAACAAGTGAGTGAGAGCAAGAGAGCAAGAAGTCACAGTCTTATGTAACCTAACCTTGGAACAAATATCCCATGACTTTTGCTGTATTATATTTGTGTATAATTGGGTCCCTAGGTCCAGCCTACACTCAAGGGTTGGGGATGACACAACAGAGTGAGTATCAGGAGGTAGAAATGGTTGGGGGTCATCTTAGAGACTGCCTATCATACTGCCTTAGAGAACTTGTTGGAAATTCAAAGAGCTAATATATATGAAGTGCTTAGAACAGTACTTGGATATGGCAGCACTATGTATTAGATTTTATTATTATCTGTGATTAAAGCTGATTATAAGGCAATTGGGAAATATAGATCCTGTTGGAACTGGATATTTAAGTCCATATATATTTAAAAAACACTCTTTCCAGTGATCTACATGATTTTTCAATACTGGAGGTGTCAGTTTATGACTGCTGGCCAAGGCAATAAAACTTTTTAGTGAGGCAAATACCATATTTCCTAAAGTATAAATAAATATCTTTGGTTTTTTTCAACATTTTTATTTTGAAATGATTTAAAATTTTGACGTGTTGCAAAAATAGTAAAAGAACCCCAGTTCATAATCATGGATGCATGTCACTATGCGTTTGTCGAAACCTATAGAATGAACAATACCAACAGTGAAACATAAGTAAACTATGGACTTTTGGTGATTATGATGTGTCAGTGTAGGTTCATCAATTCTAACAAATGTACCATTCTAATGGGGGATGTTAATAATGGGGTGGGGGTAGTAGGCATGTGTGGAGAAAGGGGCTATATGGGAAATTTCTGTACCTTCCTTCTCCTCGGTTTTGCTGTAAACCTAAAACTGCTCTAAAAAACAAAGCCTTAAAAAAAAAGAAGACTCTCAGTATACTCTTCATCTGCCTTTCATCATTTGCTTTATTATTCTCTCTATATATGTTTGTGTATATAAATATATATGTGTAAATATGTATTATTTAATGTATTTTTCTCCACCACTTAATAAATTTTAAAAATGACGATCCCATTATCCCTTAATACTTCTGTGACCATGTCCTAAAAATAAATAATTTTTCCTAACATACCCACAGTATAATCATCAAAATCATAAAATTAACACTGATGCATAGATTATCATCTAATTCATCGAACCCACTCAATTTTGCCAAGTATCCCAGTAAATTCTTTTACATATCCAGGATCACATGTTGAATTTAGTTGTCGTGTCTCTTTAGCCTTCTTAAAATTGGAGCAGCTTCTCAGTCTTTCCTTGTCTTTCATGACTTTGACATTTTTATTGAATACAGTTCAGTAATTTTATAACAAGTCCCAAACCCCTTTGGGGTTTGTCTGATTTTCCTCATGAATAGATTGTTACTTTTTTGGGGAGGGGGCAGGATGACCGAAGGTATATTGTTTTCTTCTCAGTGTGTCATATCAGAGGGCATACGATATTGCTATGTGTCATTACTGGTGATGTTGTTAAATTTTATCATTTGGTTAAGATCATATCTGCCAAGTTTCTCCACTGAAAAATTAATTAATATGTACTTTATATTCATTAATTAATGATTAATTAACTATTTTATGTGGAGATACTGTAAAGTAGAGCTTCCCTTCTAATGAATCTGTTTAGCTGTTCATTTATTATTTATTTGTAGAAATACAGGTTTGTGGTTTCCTAATATACTTAAAGGGTTTGAAATAGAGAGCTAACATATTTTATTTTGATTTTCATTTTGCCCCAGACTTGGAAGATCCTATACATATAGGTTCCCATATCATTTGGATATGTCTCCATCATTCTTTGAGCACTTCTTTTTTCTTTGTGGTACCAAAACATGTTGCAAGATTACCTTGTATTTTCCCTGTACCAGCAATAGAGGCAGACATTTCTCCAATGAACTATAGTTACTTTCAAGGGAGAACTGGATTTAGAAACAAAGATGAGGTCTCCAAATGGAAGTGCACATACTTCAGAGGTGCTCAAAGTGACTGTTAGAACTTGGAGGAATAATATCAGAACTTATATTTATTTTGACTTATTCTGTATGAATTTCTTATTTAGTGTATTATTTCTAACCCACATAATATATGATGCATGCATATAATGAACAATCAAATAAACAAAATATGTATTGGAGGACATGCTGAAAAATTTACTGACTCAAGTTTTTAACCAAAAAAATTTGTAGAATACTTCCTTTGAGTACAGCAGAAATTCTTTTAGCTTGAGAAAAAATCAGATATCAGCCACCAGAATCACAGGAAAATCTCACTCTTAGATAGCAGCTAACAAGCATTGTCTCCTAATGTGTCTACCAGAAAAAATTCTAGATATGCACTGTTCAATATGCTAACCAATAGCCACAGGTGTGTATGGGCTAACATGTTTTCAACACAGGAGAAAGAAATAATCCAAAATGTCCCTCAACTAGAGTTCGCTTCATGTCTGACTCCTTTAGGGCTAAGCCCAGAGGAACTGCCACCTTCTCACACTTCAAACCAATTGATAATTATGATCTTGTCCTAGATAAATTCTGATAATCTTTGCTAATATAATCCGCGACTGCATGTTATTTTATATAATGTAATTGAGGACATCTATTTTGGGGTCCCCATGACAAAACACAAGTTTGGTGATTTTCCAGAAAGATTCACAGGGCTCAAAGGCAGTTGTCCTCATGGCTATAGTTTGTTACAGCAATCAGCAAGGGAAAAAGACATATTGGGTGGAATCTAGAGGAATACATTCACAGGCTTCCTGCGTGCTCCTTCCTCCAACAGCAAAATGTAGCAGCACTTACGCAGTATGCCCCCCCAGGTAAGGCCACTTAAAACTCCAAGGTTTTTATTGTGGGCTAGTAACACAGACACACTCTGCTTTTGTGATTGGCCACAATCCTCGAAATCCCCGACTCTCAGAAGGAAAGTAGGTGCTCACTTATGATCACATTGCTTGTGTACAGTCTAGACAGGTTGGACAACAGAATTCACTGTCCCAGGCACACAGAACAACTTATCACTCAAAGAACATTTCAAAAACCAGCCAAGGATCGGCCCTGCAAGCAGGCTCGTCTAATAATCAGTCCTTCTATGTTAACTCTTTCCTGTACACCCACAAAGGTACTGGTTGTAACAAAAATGACCCCCCTCTATAGCATTGCACTCCTACAGATCTGTAGTACACCATATATGAAAAAGACAATAAAATGGTTTTCAGATTATTAACATTTACACGATTTTGACCTTCAATTTTCTTAAGGAAAAGCCTTTAAAATTAATGTTCTAAAGAGAGTGATAAAACCAGATGTATCCTTCAGGAAAACTTATCACGGCCAAATGGAAGAATATAAAATGACTCTTTATCGTACAACTCAATACAAAAAAAAAAAGTCCAATTAAAAATGGGCAGAGGATCTGAATAAACATTTTGCCAAAGAAGATATACAGATGGCCAACAGGTACATAAAAAGACGCTCAACATCACTAGTCATTAGAGAAATGCAAATCAAAACCACAATGAGATATCACCTCATACATCTTAGAATGGCTATTATCAAAAAGACAAGAAATAACAAGTGTCGGCAAGAATGTGGAAAAAAGGGAACACTTGTGCAGTGTTAGTGGGGATGTAAATTGATGTAGCCACCACGGAAACAGTATGGAGGTTCCTCAAAAAAATTAAAAATAGAACTATCATATGATCCAGCAATTCCACTTCTGGGTTTTTATCCAAAAATAAAAATAAAAATACTAATTCCAAAAGATATCTGTACTGTCATGTTCATTGCAGCATTATTTATAATAGTCAAGATATGGAAACAACCTAAGTGTCCATTGATGGGTGAATGGATAAAGAAAATGCAGTATATACATACAATGGGATATTATTCAGCCATAAAAAAGAAGGAAATTCTGCCATTTGTGACAACATGAATGGACCTGGAGGGCATTATGCTAAGTGAGATAAATCAGACAGGGAAAGACAAATACCACATGATCTCACTTATATGTGGAATCTGGAAAAAAATAAACAACTTACAGATACGGAGAATAGATTGCTAGTTGCCAGAGGAGGGGAATGGGAGATGGATGAAATGAGTGAAGGTGGTGGTCAAAAGGTACAAACTTCCAGCTATAGAATAAATAAGTCCTGGGGATGTAATATACAGCGTGGTAACTATAGTTAGTAATACTGTATTGTATATTTGGAAGTTGCTAAGAGATTAGATCTTAAAAGTGCTCAGCACAAGAAAAAAAATTGTTAATGATGTGTGGTGATGGATGTTAACTAGACTATCATAGCGATAATTTCACAATGTATATATATCTATATCAAATCATGTTGTATACCTGAACCTAATATAATGTTACATGTCAGTTATATCTAAATTTAAAACATGACTTGATTATTCATAATAAAGCAAATGTTTACTAAGCCTCTACTTTGTGCCAGGTGCGGAACTAAGCCCTTTACATCATTTATTTTACTTCCCTTTATATCATTTATTTTACTTACTCCCCATACAATCCTATAAGTCAATTATTGTCATATTCCCCATTTTACAGGTGAGAAACTGAGGCTTAACATATGCCCATGGTAACCCACCTGGAAAGGATAGAGAAAGCAAGGCAGTTTGATTCCATATACTGAGTATATAACCATTAGACAACACTGCCTTGTTTATTTGAATTAATAACACAAGCACATTCTTTTATAGCCCATTTCTTATTATCTTTTCTTTCCCATTTATATACTTTCTTCAATCTCTGCTCAAATATGGGAATATGGACTATTCCACACGACAAGTTATGAGAGGGAGAAACATGTATTTGTCCTCAACTATAGTTTCCCCAAAGAGTAAGTATTCACAATTACATAACCATCCTCATACCTATATTAAACACAGGAAAATATTTCAAGAATGCAAATAAAAACCAAGGAATAGTAAATTTACCTTTGAATTGCCCTCTTCCAATAGCTTCCATTTCTTCCAATGAGTATTTCTAATATAAGTAATTCCATTTACAAGTAATATGTTTTAAATTCATTTGGTAAATGTAATGATCAAAAGTCATGATTTTAGTTTGCTTACCACATTTTTCTAAAATACAACTCCTTTTAAATTCTTCCTAATTTCTAATGTTCAAAATAATTTTGGAAATTGAGGTTATGTTATGTTGTTTGGGTTCAAATAACAAAAAATAAGTCTGAAGTTGTTAAGCAGTGAATTAAAGTACTCTTCAGGAGGAGACAGTAAGAAACTTAAAAGATCGGTTATGTCTTTAGGGGGTAAATTGTCCTTGAAAGAAATAAAAGAAGCAGAAAGAGGAATTTATAATACATCTCTTGGGTTCAACAATATTAATTTGTCTTAACCATCTTTGAAGTCCTGACCACAGTGATACTTTCCTAGGTGCATTTTAATTAGCATGATACTGTCTCAGTAAGTTACCCAGAATTCAGCAGAGAACAAACCATTATCTCAAAAGCATTTGTCATGGAATATATTACAATCTGAAATTAATAAATTAGTGCCCATATGAGAACAGAAAGTCTAGCATTTGAAAAAAATTAGAAAATTATTTCAATCCATAGTTCACAATGCCCTCAATGATTTTTAATATATACCATATTTGGGGGAAAAAAACATTTTGTGAGAAGAGGTGGAGGAAGTATTTTACCATTAGTGTCTTAACTGTTGAGATTTTATATCAATACAAGGTTTTCAACAAGCTGGGTGTTGTAAGTGTCTTTCACCCCCAAAAGTCCCATCTTTTTCATCATTTTAAGTATTGAATCATCCTCACTTGTGGATAAGCCATCTGCTAGAAGCAATAATTTTAGGAACAATGTCCCCAAACAGCTTCCCATAGATAGCTGCTGGCAGCTTTGGCATTTGGGAGCATAATCCTTTTAAATTGAAATCTGCCCTCATAGGTACAAGTTTCCAGATCCTCAGAGCATCATGAGTTCTTTATATTTGTGATGAAGGTCAAATTAGAGAAAAGGACATTTAAGCTGAAATCTAGCTGATTTTCTTTCTCAATTGTGTCATTAAATTTCAAAGTCCAAACAATCAAGAATATGCTAAGATTCTTAATGAAAACCTAACATTCATCTTTTGGAAACTATTAATATCCATGATTCATGAGAAATTGAATGAGCACGTATTCCCTAAATCATAGATGAGTAATCCATCTTCTCTGTGGTTACATTTTGACTTTTAGCCTGATCTTCACACCTCCTTCTTGCAATGCACATTTAAAATACTTGATAAGTCCTTAACACTGAGTGTCTTGGTCAAAGGAACATTGCACAGAGTGGAAAAAATACCCTCGACTGAAACATCTGGTTTTGAACCCTTATTTTCTTAGTAAATACCTAGGTGATATTGGGAAAGTCAATTAAGTTTCGCAAAGTAAAGGGAGTGTCCTAAATGATGTATAAAATGCTGTCAATATTAAAGATTGCCTTAATTCTTTATTTTCTTTATCATGTCCAAGGAGATAATGCAAAGATCTAAATCCAAATGATTTGTAAATCTTCACAAAGTTAACATTTGACCATTAGATTGGATTTAGATCTCTAAACATCAGTATATTTTGTGGGATAAACCAAGTAGAAAAATATACTGTATCTAAATTCTTCAGGCAGAAATTTGCTAACTTTTTGACCCAGGACTAAACAAAGTTCATTTGCCATAGACTTTTTTCAAAAACTCCTTTATTCTAGGGGTTTGAGCTGCATGTAGTGAAATAGAATATCTACAAGCAAGATGTGCCTGTGGCCAAAAGGTTCTTAGTTTATTCAGAATATTTCAATTTTTTGTTTAAAAAATTGTTAGAAAAAAATCCATCTACAAGCAAAGATAATACTCAAGGATGATGAAATTCTCCGTTGATCCTCTTAGTTTTCGGCTCTTAGCTGAATTGTTTCCTTTAATCACAACAGAAATCACGTAAAAGAGAAAGTTTTACATTGTTACAAAATAATTTTAATTATAATTGCTGTCGAATTCTTCTGCATATATTCATTTAACGTTTTAACACACTTATAGTAAGAGAAAGTTATACTGATAAGTAATATGACAACTTATACAGGAAAAAGGTTTAAAAGCCCAAATGTCACTACTTTGAATGCAATCATGGGAATATTTTATCTAATTTTGGTTTTTCAAATTACGAATTAACTCTTTATTCAAAAACATTTTGTCAATTCTTTATACTACAGAAATATGGAAACAATATGCACCTAATAAAACAAATTTTCTATATTTGGAGGCTTCTTGAATGTTTATTTTCTCAGAATAACATTAAAAATTCCAATTTATGTATTACACATATCAATTTTTCTTTTAATATATAAGCTTTAGCCTAATAATTTGTATATATAAATACATGTTTTATTTTTACAGTCTTTGTCTTCTCTTTGGGTTTTTATTGACTACTAGTAAATTATTTACAATTAAATACCTAGAAAATCTAAACAGATGATATAAAATTCTTATAAATTCTATGTAATTCTCATAAAGGAAATCATTTTCTTCTTCTCCTAGTATTCCTACTTTGCCTATGATATCTGGACATGTTGCCCTTTGCTAAGGACTGGGAAGGCTATCTTCTAGCCTCTCTCCACTTCCTCATTCACTCACAATCTTGGAAAAATTAGTGACTTAGCTGTTGAATTTAGGGAAAAAGCTGAGGATGTGTGGTTCAACCTTCTCTCTTTCTTTTTGATAATTTGCCAGGGCACAGAACACTGGCATTCTTTGCTTCTCCATTTGGTAAACTTACTATGAGATATCCTTCATCTGCAAGGTGAAAAGCATGTAGAACTGGGTGGGTAATTTCAGTTTATACATGAAGAATGAAAAGAAATGGTAGTCTAATAAAGCAGATATATTGTTTTCCATTTACATCACTTCTGTGCCTAATTTCTCAGTTAGTCTGTAACTCAGAAAAGAAAAGCTTGCCAGTCAAGAAGATTTCATCAAAGAAACAGTAAGGCAAAAATTTCTAAGAAGATATGAATAAGACAGACCTTAATGCTATTAAGGATGGAATTACCTTTTCAGAAGAAGTATAATTGACTAAATTTAGGCACAAGTAATCAGTTACCTCAAAAAAGGTCAATTCCCTTTGAAAATAATCATTACACCATTATCATTATCATTTAGATCACATTTTTTTGAGAATTTACAATGCCCTCCATATGCCTGTTAATTAAGTTATTAATCTTTACAACATACTTATGAGGTAATAGTGAATGTTGGAGAAAAATATGAAAAGAGTTTAAAACATTTAGAAAATGGAAAAAGGATCATTTACTTAAGCTAAAAATTATTGATTCTTACTATATGCTTAATTATACTACATGTTTTTATATATATTTCATTTTCATATTTTTTATTTAACAAGATGTAACTATAAATATTATCTGAGAGAATCTTAAGAAAACTGGAGACTCTGAAACCAATAATAACACTTATACTTTTAAAAGCTATAGTTGAAAATAAAAAGGCAAAGTTGACATGAATTTCTGAACAAAGAAAATGCCAATAATATTCACATGAAAATTCTGACTCTTTTTTTTCTGGAAGCCTCAAATCAACCCAATTAAATTACAGCAAAATTTATACATCTATCTCTGGAAAATTTTACATCACTCAATAAAGCATATTTGTAATAAACAACATTAAGATACTAATAATTTTCATGCGGTAGCTAGTCTTCCAATACGGTCTTCTTGTCACTCATACTTCCTAGGGGTCATGCCCTTGTATAGCATTCTTCACTATAACCTGGGCTGGTCCTGTGACTTGCTTTTGACCAACCGATCACAGTGAAATTAGGTCATAAGAAGACTTGCAGTTTCTAACTGGGTCTCTTGGAACACTTGTTGTGATGCAGCCTCTCAGATCCCAGTCAGAATTCTTTGCAAAGCCCAGGCCACATAGAGAGGTCACATAGTCTATAGTCCATATAGAGTCACTTTAGCCTATAGCACAGGCTGAGATAGAGCCAACAACCAATATTAGATGCCCGCTATATGAGTGACGCATCTTGGGACATTCAACTTAATTAAGTCTTTGATGTCCCCAACTGTTACCTAATGGTAACTGCACAAGAAAACTCAGTGCTCAGTTGAACCTAGTCAATCCACACAATCATGGCAGATAATTTTTTTCTTAATGTTGTTTTTGTTACTAAGGTTTCAGATGATTTGTTATGAAGCAGAAATAACTAGAAGAGAAACTGGTACCTAGAATGGGGTGCTACAACTGGAAAACAGTTAAACTATATGACATTAGCTTTAGGATTGGGTGGCTAATGGACTTGAAGGGCACTAGGAAGATTGTTAATGGAAGCTGCAAATACAGTACGGAAATTTTTCTTGGAAGCTGGAGGAAAGATTTCCTCTATTATATAACAGTAGAAAGTTTAGTAAAACTGTTACCTGTGATAGCTTGGAAAATAGAAAATATAATAAATTGGTACATTTGGCCAAGATTTCCACTTGGTTGCAAGTGCCGACTGGTTTTCTATAGCTGTATATGATAAGGTATGGATAGAGAAAAATAAGCTCAAAAGAAATTGTTCCATTTTCTAGCAAAATTTAGAAGAAATAAAAAGAAGTCAGAAGATGCTGAGTTAAAATTTAAAAAAAGAAGGTATCATATTCTCAGTCTCTCTAAATGGAAAAAGTTCTCAGAGTAAGAAATGTCCTTGAGATAAAGACCACCTCAACAGTGTGACTGTAGAAACCTTACTATTAAGACTTCGGAAAGATTTAAGGACTATCTCATAGACTCTTTCGAGTATGTTTCTAAGATACACACATACACACACACACACACACACACACAGAGCAATATTATTCAGCCTTAAAAAAAGAAAGAAATCCTGCCATTTGCAACAGCATGGATGGACCTAGAGGACATAAGTGAAATAGTAAGTTAAGTGAAATAAGCAAGACACAGAAAGAGAAATACTGCATGATCTCACCTATACGTGTAATCTAAAATAGTCAAATTCGTAGAAGCAGAGCATGTGATGGTGGTCGCCATGGCTAGAGAGTGGAGGAATGGAGTGATGTTAGTCAAAGGGTACAAAGTTTTAGTTAGGCAAGATGAATAGTTCCTAGAGACTGTGACAAAGTTGACAATACTGTATTGTATACTTGTAATTTTGCTAAGAGGATAGATCTTAAATTAAATCTTCTCAACACACACACATTGATAACTGTAGGGATAATAGATATGTTAATTAACTTGATTGTAATGCTCATTTCACAATGTATACATATATCTGAACATCAAGTTATACACCTTAAATATATACTATTTTTGTATGTTAATAATATCCCATTAAAGCTATTTTTAAAAAAAGGGAGCGTGTGCTTCCTCTAAATAGCATAATAATCTTCATTTCCCCTAATCTCCTTGCAAAACTGAGCCTGCTAATTGGTGGTATGTGAGCAAAAGCCATCTCTGAACTTGTATTGAATTAACATTTTTAGGAAAAAAGAAAAAACATGCTTTTAAGAATTTTAAAAGCACTGCTCCAACACATCCTGGAAAGGAAAGGTCCTGCCTGAAAGAGATTTTTAGTCATGGCTTTTGTCTAATGAGTGAATCTATGATATTCACAGGAAAACCACAAGGGTTTTAAGAATACGGTATTTGACGAAACACTGTTAGTTTGCACCGAAAAGGGCAGAGACAGTTCAAAACGAAACAAATCCTTTGGGCCCTGACCCACTTGTAGATAGGACTCAGGCTGAGGAAGCCTCAAAGCTGCAAATTTCTTGTAAAAAAGGAAGGTTGATTGAGGAAGTAGAGTCAAGAGTCCAGATGGTAGGATTAAGAGCCTAAATATATAACAACCAGCAAAGAGCCATGGAGAATAAATTCCAGGGAACAGTACTGAGATCTGATCAAGGAAATGGTGACATGCGTCTGGCTGGATCTGAGAATTGCTACGAAAAGGTTATTGCTGTGTGCTCTCATTCCTACCAGTCTTGGATAAAGATGACTACTGCACTTCTACTATATCTGTATCGCCATTGTATACTGGGGTGTGTCTTTTGATTGAGATGAATTCACATTCAGAGAAATTATATTCTAGAAATAATATACCAGAAACCATTTGTGTAAGGCTGATAATATCCCTCAAAGATGACTATGCCCTAATTTCCAGAACCTGTGAATATGTTACCTTACACAGGAAAAGGGACTTCACTGATGAGCCTGTTGTTCAAAACATGAAAATTGGGGCCTCATATACTTTATCCAGTTTTATAGTTCTTTACATTGAAATGGCTACTCTAGTACCAATTATTCTGTCACATTATTTGTCAGAAGCAAAGGCTTTTATACTCCTAAATGAACATTAAATCTATTACTTAATTTAAATTTTACTAAATATCGTATCTCAATTTAAGAGCTATTTAAGAGTTATCATACAATAAATCTCCCTATGCAAGAAAATATTATACTTTTATCTATATTTTAATAAAAGTTGGTGTTACCATTTAATGTGCTTGATATACATGAGGCAGTATGCTGAAGGCAATACGTATATGTAATCCAAGTAACAATTCTTCAATTATTCCCATTTTACAGATTTTGTAAAACAGACATTATATTACCCAACTCATAGAGTTGTTGAGAAGAAAAAATCATTTACATGATAAATGCCTATAATAGCATCTGTCTCAAGAAAGTATCAATAAGCATTAGCGTGGTATATTTGAGATTCATATCCAGGTCTGCATGATGCCAAATTCTTAGACTTAACCACTTACCTTTACATTTTGTCTTTTATACACATCTTGGATAGTTTTAATTTTTGCTGGCTTTGTGAAAAGTATCTGACTTTTAAAAATTCCATTTTCAAACTGGTAATTTCTGATACATAGAAAACGTACGTATGTTACAATTAGCAACCTTCCTGAATTCTATTATTTCTAATAGTTTTCTTATTGAATTCCTTAAGTTTCCTGGGCAAGCAATTATATAATATGCAAACAATAATAATCTTTTTTTCCAAAATCTTATGTATTATTTTTTCTCCTAGATATTGAAGTAATTAAAACTTCAGAACACTGTTTAATAGATGCAATAAATAACAGCATATTTGTTTTGCTCCTGATTTTAATTAAGATGACTAATTTTTCACTGTTGAGTATGATGCTCATTCTTATTTTGAAATAGATATTTTAATCACATCTTTATGCCTTGTTTGTAAAATGTATGTTTAACTTTTTTCACTCCCATCAAAAGGGGGATTGAAATTTACCTTATTTCCTACATATTTTGAGCATTAAGGTAATCACATGGGTTTGACTTATACAAATTGAATATAGTTTTTCAATTTTATCTTATTGAATCATCCTTACATGCTGTTTGTATTGACATCACCATCCAGCAAACACACAAAACACATGTTAATATTAATAATGATAATCACTAGTAAATATTAAAATCTTTCCATAGCCCAAGCATTCTTCCAAGTATTTTCATACTTATTTTGTTTAATTTTTACAACATTCCTATGAATCTGGAACTATTATAATTCCTATTTTACAGCTGAGTAAACCAAAGCTCAAGTGGCTAAGAATCTTACTCAACTTCACTCACCTGGCAAATAGCACAGATGGAATTTCTGAGCTAATCACATGATTCTAGAACCTGAGTTCTTTAATACTTCATTCTACTTAACTTTTATTGCCCAAGTAGCAGTAAGCTAAGCCACCACTCTTGGAACGGCCAAGTCTAAGTCTTTTTGCAAAATGCTTCCCAGTTATAGCTGTATCTCCAAGAAGGTATCACCCAGGTGACCTCCACCGACTCTGGCCTTGTCGGTTACTATGCAATGTAACCGACAATGTACAATGCAATGTAACTCTGTTCTTTTTTTTCTCTGTCTCATTTTTATTTCTTGTTAACAAAACCGTTAGAAAAAAACAGATTTTGGTTAAACTCAGCAGAAAGAATATATGTGTGTACCTATACTGTCTCTGCATGGGGGATGTCAACATAGTTTTGGAAGCTGAAATGGAAAATTAGTAACTGATTAAACAAACCAGAAGGGGTAGAAATCTAAGTAACTGTGGTAGGTGGCAGTCAGGTGTGAGAGGTGTGTGTGTGTGTGTGTGTGTGTGTGTGTGTGTGTGTGTGTGTGTGGTGGGGAAGGAAGCAGAAAGGGAGTTGCAAGCCAGAATTGCAGAAAAGCCCAGAAAGGCTTAGAGGCTTAAGAATTGTGAAACTTTCTAGGGTGTGTGACCCTAGAAAAGTCTAGGAAAACTAAAACTTGAAATAATTGTTTTTGCTTTGGACTTCCTTCTCTTGTGTTCGCAAGTTGAAATAATTGTTTTTGCTTCACAATCCACTTTCCTGTACTTGTTTTCTCTTGTCGCCTGATGTGTTCTCCCGGCACTGGCCTTTTCTCACTGTGGTAATGGCAACATAAGCGCCTTACGTGCAGTGTCTGAATGTAGGTTTAGGAGTTAAGGTAAGAAAGTGGCTTCTTGATTTGCTTTGTCTCTGCAACATTGTCCTGCTTCGTGCCTAGGCAAAACAAAACAAAACAAAAATCCAAATAAGAATGTTTACTTTACTTAGTTTATTAAGGGACTATATTTGTGGAAATATCTCATAGTAAAAATCTCATAGATTGTTCCTTTGATTAGTTTTTATCTTCTAGGCATGTGATTCTCTCCGAAATTCTTAAAAAATGGTTATAAGAAGGCCAAAGACTAGATTCAAGAATTCAAACATAGTCATCTGTTTTCCCTTCTTATTCTATCTCCGGCAACAGAGAGTTGTACCAAGTGTTCACATATGATTTTCTTAATATTTCCTCTGAATCTGTGGTTATATTCCTTTTCTCATAACTAACTTTGTGTTTGGTTATTTATGTTTTTGCTATATTGGAATAGCTAGAAGTCTCTATTTTATTCCCTTGTGTTTGAAGAACGGCAGATGGTATTTTTAATCATTTCTATTTGACTACTTAGATGTTTCATAATATATTAATTACTGTTTTAATTTTTACTAATGCATGAATTTGTTTTATTATTCCCTAATGTTTAAAGTTATATGATTTGTCCATTTATTTTCCTGGTGTCTTTTTAAATAATGAACGTATTTTTTGCTAAAATTTACCTCTGATTATTGCTTTTCTTACTTTGCAATCACTGTTGAACATATCTTTTTCATTTTAAAGTCAAGGAAAACATGTTTCACCATCAATTTCTTTTCAATCATATCAGAAATATAGTCCCAATATCTATCATACTACATTAGCAATGTTTGAAAAATTGTCTCATTCAGCATGACTAGTTATTTAGACACAATATCATAATCAGTAGATTCTATTTCTTAGCATCAGCAATATAGATATGATGGACAATCACAAATAAATTGTCCTGTAGTTTCCAAAAATGTCACTTATGCTGTGAAATTGTTTTAGTACCTTAATGTTTAAAATTTAGCTCTATGTAACGAATTTTCAGACGGTTGTATAATTCAGTATACGAAACAAAGGTGTATACTTTATGTGAGAGCCAGATCATAAATACAATTTTTTATTCAATATGTATTATTTGAAAATAAAATCTCTAATCAGAGTAATGAAAAAGAATAGTGTACTAAATCGAATTAGAAACAGAGTCAGAATGACCTAGGTATATTTTGGAGCCCTTCTTACTTATCCTTGATTCACCACTATCAAATCTAACCTTGTTTCTATTATCCAGACCAGGCATTCTCTACCCACCTGATTGACCAGAGATTCGCAGCCTTGGTTGCACCTTAGAATCTTTTAAATGATTTTAGTGAGGAACTTTTAAATGATACAAGTCCCAGGCCCAACCTCAGACCAATTAAGTGGGAATTAATATTTAATTCCTTAGATGATTTTAAGGTACAACCAGGGTTAAGTATCATTGTTATATCCTTTAAGGTGGTGGGCTTCAAGCTGGTAACTATAGTCTCTAGTACAAAATATATTAACCAATATTCAAACAGAAAACTTTGCATATACATATAAACACATATACATATTATGTGAATGTCTGTGTGTGTGATGTGATATTTTACAGTAATAATAAATAATGAATTTAACACATATATAATAATATATTATTTCACTTGTATATTATAAATATATAATACTTCATATATTAATAAAATAATTATAAATAAAAACAAAGAGATTATATTACAGTCAAACTGCCTTCCTTTCCATAACTCCATAACTTAAACATTTCTTGCCTCAGAACTTTTTCTGTTTTTGTTGTTCCTATTTTTTTTTTTCTCATTACTCTTTTCCTTGTTATTGTCATGGCTAAATCGTTCTCATATTTTCAAGTGCGGCGTCTCCTCTTCAAAGAGGCCTCTGCTGACCTCCACAGTAACTAATGTAGCATGCGCGGAAATTGTTACCTCAGTTCCTATCTGCTTCCCTTCCATTAGTCAGCATAGTGGGTTTGTATTTATTTCCACTCCTGTGTTTGTCCGTTCTCCATTCTAGAATAGAAGTATCGGGAAAGCAGTAACCAGGTCTGTCTGGTACAGCAGGGAGCACTCTGAGCCCAGCACAATTCTTGGCTCAGAGAGAGACCAATGAAAATTAGTTAAATGGATAAATGAAATTTGCAATCCTTTATCCATTTTGTCTCTCAGAGTGCTTTAACCATATTATGTATGGACGTTTTTCTGTTGCCCTGAATTAATGATTTAAGAATCTATATCAGGGATGACCTGAGTAAATTATCTATAGTCTGTGTTATTCTACAACAGTAAAGGAATACAGAATCTTTCTTCTCATGACCTACTGCCCTTTCTGTTAAGTTAGGCTGCTCCCCTAAATCTGTGTGAAGCTGTGGAGAGCCCAGTCCTGGCTGATGGGAAAACTAGAGTGAAGCCTCTTCCAATGGGGAATAAAGCTCTCAGATCATAGCTCTTGGAAGGACCAAATTTGAAGTTGAACATTACTGAACTTCTAAAATATAATTGAAATATAAAACCACAGTTCCTATTCTAACTGTGAATTCCCTCTAATTTCAATAAAAATATCCCCATTTGAGACGAAAGGAGGGTGGTCATGGCAAAGGAGAGTGATACATACCAATGTCTAAATATACAGGAATGTAGATTTTTAATGTGATTTTCTGCTTTACAACAATGCTAATGTTTTATTGTTTTAGATTTTATTTTAAATGATCCTTGAAGTCTATAAATGCCAAATTAAGAACTTTATGCCTTGAGTGGTTGTTACAGCAGAAGTAGAAATAAATTTCTTAAGATATGCCAGAACCCCTCCAGCTTTTACTCTATTATTGTTACTAATATACTACTTAGAAGAGTTTTACTACTCAGCTGGGAGTATAAGGAAATTGAAAACAATATGCATGCCTTATGTGCTAAGTGAACTGCAATAAACCATGCTCCAAATCCTGGCCACCCTACTAAATCAGATGTTAATGGGTTTTCCTATTTATTAACATTGTAAAATTGCCTTAAATGGTCCTCTCAATTTGAGGAATTGAAGATAACGTTTGCTCCCTTTTTCCATCACAGAAAAATGTAATTGAAAAAATATATTTTTTTCAAATATAAAAATTGAACATTTCCAGGGTAACTAAATGGGCTTTTTATAAAACATATTGTCCCTAAATCCTTCATCAAATGCAATTACATTAATTATTTTGAAATTATATATATGTACACCTCAGAGCTAGTTGGTAGGGATATATTGGACAGTCATTCATTTGCACTGATACTGAAGCTCAAGACATTTGTTTATTTTCTTCTGTTTTTTGTTAGTTGCTGCTTTTCATGCAGGCCTCTTTAGGCTCACGCAGAGAACAGCAGGAATCAATAGCAGAGATTTTAGCCATGGAGCCAGCCAGCTATCTAATAGAATATCTCTGTTGATTAGAAGGAGATATACTGAATAGAGGTTTTTCAAAGAATCAGTTATGGAAAAAATGATTCACAACTAATATTTCTATATCTAGTGGCCTGCAACTGCATAGAGATAGCTCTAATTAAAATTTTTAAATAATTAGTGAGATTTTACAATATAAATGCTTAAGTTGTGAAATGTCTAAGATTGCATATGCACATGCATGTTTTCATTATATTGAGAAGCTGTTATTTTAAAAATATAGCTATTATTGTGTCCCTAAGGAGATAATGTTTTAATAAAATTATAACTTAATTGATGTCCACATTGGTGGGAAATTCTAAGGAGACATTTTTATGAGTCTTAGACATTTATTTTTACACCTTTTCTCCTTTGCACAATCATAGTTAACAATTTACAAATATCTAAAATTCTAGTAGCAATCCACAATCTGACTACAACTTTCCGTAGTTCCAAATCCTGACATCTCTTACTCTACTCAAATTGTTTCTTGAATTCTTCAGTTCTTCCCATGCTTTGGTTTCTGACTTTTCCCTCTCATTCCAACAGTTCTTTCCATGATTTACTCATCCTTTAACACCCTCTATACCAAAACTGCTCTCTTCCCTTTATTTCACCTGTTCTTTTCCCTCTACTTAAGATTCCCTGATCCTTTTTCTTTTCCAGCTACTCCAACCCTGGCTCACTCCCACAATCATCTTCCCTCTTTGTGACCGAGCCCTATTGGAGAAAAGGACATGACCCTCAGGATTAGTGAAATTAAGGATCCATAGTTTCCCACACCAGCAAGACGCTCAAAATTGCAACCAAATGAGGGCCAGCCCAGGTGGCCTAGTGGTTAAGTTTGGTGTGCTCTGCTTCAGTGGCCCAGCTTTGGTTCCTGGGCAGGGACCTACATTGCTAGTTGGTGGCCATGCTGTGGTGGCGGCCCACATACAAAATAAAGGGAGATTTGCAACAGACGTTAGCTCAGGGCAAATCTTCCTCAGCAAAAAAAAAATGCAACCAAAGCTACATTCATTCATTCGTTAACTTGTCATTGAGTCTTTTGGTCAATAAATCTTTACTGAGCCACAACCATGAAGTAGGCATTGCTTATATTACAGTAAACAAATTTAAGTCCCCGCTCCTAGATAAATAGATAGATAGAGATAGAGATATCAGACAAATATATAACAATTTAAGTAATTGGCAAGTTCCAAGCAGAAAAACTAAGTGGGGCAAGGAGATAGCGTGGGTTGAATAATGGGGAAAGGATCTCTGATAAGGTGACATTGCACAGAGATCTTAAGAAGTGGCATCTTAAGAGAGAGGCATATGTAGACATTAGGGAACTTTCCCAGAAGAGGAAACAGTAAATTCCTCTTCCACACCTGTGTAATTGCTTTCAAAAAGTCACCAGTGAGCATAATTGTTAGGAGCAGAGGCTCTTGAGTCCCACTACCTGAGTTTGAATCCAATTGCATCACTCACAAGCTGTGTGCCCTTGAACAAGTTAATTAACTTCTACTTTTATCTGTAAAATTTCCGTAGTATTCATCTCTACCTCTGGAGGAGGATAGTAATTGTGATGATTAAAATAATTAATATATGTAAAGCACTCAGACAGGTCCCTGAATCATCGTAGGTACTCAATATATTTTAGTTCTTAATCCCACTGGAGAGCATTCATCCTTATCAAATTTGACTTTTCTATTGGATTTATTTCCTTCATTCCCTTCTCTAATAACACTGTTTCTTGGCTTTCTTCTTGTCTCTTTTTATGTTACTATGAAGATTTTTTTCCTTCAATTTGCCAACAAATAATCCCTAGGTCAAACATGCTTTCAGAGGTTATTGTTTTAGTTTACATGTATATCCAAGAAGCTTCATGTCCTCAGCACTCCTCTATCTGCCCTCACAGGATAGGTAATTTTATTCAGTCCTAATTACATAGATATATGCATATTTTTCATATACTGATGACACTCAAATTTGCATCTATATTTCAGACTACTGAGCCACAGACTCCTAAATCCAACTGTTAACTTGACATCACCATTTGGACCTACATCTAAGAGACATTACAACCTTAATATGGCTAAAACAATTACCCCACTACCTTAATATGGCTAAAACTATTACTGATTCCCAACTCCTTCCTTAAGTCTGCTCTGTTCTTGAAGCCTTTCTTATACCAGTAGATAATACCACCATTTTTACTTAGGACAAAATTCTTGGAATCACCCTTGAGTCTTCTCTTTCCTCACACCTTGTATCCAAAACATCAGCAGAGCTCCTAAGCTTTATCTCCAAAAATGGGCAAAATTTAACTCAAATCTCTATTGCTATAATCAAAGACCTGAACTACTGCAACAGCCTCTTAATGGCTACTTTGCCTCCATCGTCAACTTCTCAACACAACTTCTTCAGACAAGAAAAAAAATAATTTCTCTAAATCAGAAATGATATCATTATACTTCTCTGCTTTAAAGAGCCTTCAAATGGCTCTCCATTGCCACTAGAATAAAAATCAAACTTTTACTATGGCCTACAATGACTATATGGTTTAACCCTTACCTAAATGTCCAAGCTTATGATCCTCCCATCCACTGCACCCAGCCACATTGATTTTTATTGTGTTACTTGAACAGATCAAACTACTTTTGATCCTAAGGTCTTTTGACTTATTATTTCATCTAGTTGGAATGTTCTTTCCCTGGAACTTACATGGCTGCATCCTTCTCCTCATATAAGTATCAAATTAAATGAAGACAGTCATCTCCATGCCAAGCATGCACTGAGCAAGATGTTCTGTAAGAAAGTTTTTGAGGGCTTGGGCTCTGCCACCTGGAGTCAAATCTTAATTCTATTATTAACTTACATAAAGGGATACAAATTAAAAATAAGAGGCTTAATTCTTCCTGTTCAATATAAGGGAAACAATCTTTCTCTGACTCTTTAGAATGTATGTAAATTTTTTTAAAAGCTAAATAAGCCCTGTGCCAGCTTTACAACTTAGGTATGTCTTTCTCAAGGACCTGGGAACCATCTCTTTGATATGTAACCATCAAGGAAGATAGTGCCCCTACCTCCCACTGTCCTTGGAAGGTTAAGAGCCTAACTTTGGTATGTGCCACACTCCAAGTTGCAAAACTACTGCCTGACATAGGGATATGAGAAGTTTATTTTTCCTTTGGATGAAGCCAATGAGCTAACACAGACGGTCACCCCAGTTACCAGGTGAATCTAGGGTGAAGTATGTGTGACAAATGGTGCCCTTAAGTCCTTTTACTCTAGGACTAGTTATTGTTTATCTTGAAAACATGTATGCAATGGGTTATATCTGCTTGGCTCTATATAAGGTAAGATTTCTTTTTGTCTCTGCAATCGCTTAGCACATTGCCTGTGATGTGTATCACATTCTGGTTTAATGTTTATTCAATAATAAAACTGTTTTCTTTCTATTCTACTTTTGTGGAGAGATTTTCTGAGTAAGCAGGAGATTTTTATTTTAATTATTTTCTCAACACTTACTAACCGTGAACTAGCAAGTTACTTACTTAATATTTCTGCCTCGTTTTCCTCATATGAACAACCAGGAGTGACAAAACCTCATATGTTTTCTTAACGAGACAAATGAATTAAACTGTATAAAGACGAGTATGTGATACAATGAAAGTGTTCAATAATTATTAAGTATTGTTATTGTTCTAACAGCATAATATAACCCCTAGTAATACCAGAAATCATCTTTATGCATTTTAATGTTCACTGGTTTATTATATGTCTCCTTCCCCAACCAACCTCTGCCTATTTCTCCTTCTCTGTATTTCAAGTGCCTACCCATAAACATCAATAAATATTTATTTACTGATTGACTAAGTAAATTTGAAGAAACAAACTAGAAGATGACAAACACTATTAAAAAGGAGCCATTTCCTCTTTCATTTTCATAGCCTGTTAGTATGTAAAAGCCCATAGATTTTAAAAAATATTTTATATATATTTATAAAAATATTTATATATTAAATATATATGAATATATATATGAAACTTAAAAAGCATACCTTAGTGACCATTTATTTTTAGGAAAAAAACCTTAAAGCTTTAATAGCTTAGGGAAATTATGTCTTTGGATCATCAATAATAGAATAATATATTCAGTATACTTGGTTTTAAAAGAAGAAAAGTTGTAATACATGTTAAACAATGCTTTTTCAAAAGTTTCAGTGCTTAAGAGAACGTTTCATTTATTTGGAAGATTCACTTATATGGGAAAATATCTTATTTCACTAAGAACAAATAAATTGGGTATTAGGTGTCCTATTTGCTTGCTTTTTGTCCTCAATTACAGACAAATGTGCATGTTAAATGCATATGCATGTATACATGTATATATGTATAGATGTCTATTAGTAAACACTTTGAGTTTTAACCACAAGAAATTTGGGTTTGCATGTACAAAGCAGAATAAAGTTAAAATTCTACTCACATTGCAGTGATATAGGCTTTACAGTTTAATGAAAATGCAAATGAGCTAAGAGTTTAGATGAATAATACATGTCTTTATACACTGTATGTACTAAAAAAATCCCTCAGATAAATGAGTTATAAATTTCAGCTCAATTTCAGCATTTGGTGGTATAATATACACTGTATGGAATAGAAAAATTGGTTATTGTTTCATACCAGTTAAAAGGCCCCATTTACAAACAAAATAGTAACATAAAATAATTATTGTTAGTAGCTATTTCAGAAGGCCTTACATATCCATTGTATTAGTCACATAAGAGAATTCTGACATAATCATCGCTACTAAGTGTATAAACCCAGGTACACTAAACTCCCATTTCTCTTCAAGTATGTCTTTTCTCCTCTGCCAAATTCATAGCTCATTTTCAATTTTTGAACTTGCACTTTTTCTATGGAAAGAAAAATGAGGAAAGGAGGTTGCCAGTAAGTGGATACATAATTCTTTAAAACACAGCTTTGAGAAACTTCTTGACTTAAATGTTACAATTAGCCTTTGTTTTCACATTCACATAAGCCTTTGAGGTTTTATGCTATTACATTTGGCAGAAAGATGTAGGAATTTCAATTTCTTACTTTCATTTCCTGTATAGTAGCTGCTTTAATTAAGGAAAGTCATGTCCACCTTTTTTTGGCTTGGAGACATATTAAATCTCCTCAAACATTCCTTACTTAATATAACTTCTAGACTTCCTTTAAGATGATTTCCCTTGAAAGCAGGAATGCAAATGCTTCATACAGTAACACCTATGGCCAACAGTAGCTGTTGTCCCTGTTCATACTCTTATGCTCAGACCATATGTGCTAAACATGTTTCATGTTACCTGCATGGCTATACCTACTTCGAGGGGAAGTGTGACACCCACATGCCTTGCTGAAGGGTGTAGCCTTGATGGTCATATTTTTTATTGCATGGACTACCTACTACCCCTGCCACAGCTAATTGGGCCAACGTTTGGTCCCTTCCAAAAATCTTGGTTTAAAAAAAAATGAGCTACATGTATGAGATTTTCTCTCATTAATCCAAACTAAAAGAAAACAAATTAGCTGATTAGCAATGGATGTCAGAGATGAAAGAGTGACTTGAAAGTAGATTGAGAGTCATGGTAAGCCAAAGCCATGTGTACATTGAAGGCATGAGAGAACAGAAATTATAAGTAAGCAGAGGAAGAAAATAAATCAGGAAAAAGAGTTCATGGTATACCATGTCTATGGTAGGGTACCCAAGTTGAGGTGGCTAGGGTTGAGTCCTTAGCATAACTCAGAGTCCAATATTAATTTCTAGGCTAAGCTTCATGAGAGTTGGCCTCATAGAGTCTCTTCTTTGTACATTTCTATTTTGTTCCATTTATATCCTCACAATAAATAATGATTGGCTAAATTCAGATTCATTAGTCCTTTCTTCCCTGGAACAAAAAATATCAAGGGAAGACACATGGTTAATGTGACATTTCAGCCCAAAGTAAAATGCATCTTTTCAAGTAAATGTAGGACTTTCAAAAGTCTTCATTTGAAACTTATCATTGCCCATGTTTTATATAACCGCAGGTGGTATTTCATTAGGTCTTTGAATTACAGAATTTAAGTCTAAAATTAACACCAGGTATCATCTATTTTTATGTTATCATTCTCAAGGACAGAAATTTAGAATCCCAAGCACATCTGGTGATTTGCCCAAGGTTATACTTCTCTAAATCAATTTAGAGACTAGAATTCAAATATTCTAATGTCCAATGGACAGGCAAGAGGGAGGAGAAAAAGAGAAGGAGGAGAAACAGGGAGAAAGGAGGAGTGTGAGAGAGTGGTATGAATTGATTAATATCAATTTTAAAGTCACATTAAAAAATAATCACAAAAAATAATTGGAAAATTTAGTGTCTACCCAGAAGTTTATTTTAATTTTGGTATTCCTTTGTTACCAACAGGCACCTATTTAGAGAGAATATCCTATTCTGATATATGAAACAACTAGGACTTTGACGTAGGGTGTCAACATCATCACGGTAGAAGCAGCAGCAGTCTCGTCAAAAGGTAAAAAAAATAAAATGAAAAGAATATTACTGTCTTGGATAACCCTGGAGAAAAGCAACTGTTGAAAACTAGACATTAGCAGGATTGTAAGAATCTTCATGGACTTTAGAAGAAGCACAAGTACATATCAAATATTTTTACACTGAATTATCCATATTATTATGTATACATAATTAAAATTGATGCATGTGAAAATTAAATAAATTTAAAGCACTTAGCATTGTCTCTAAGTCATAGTAAGAGCTCAATACATTTAAAGTGATTTTTTAAAAATAATATAGATAGAGAGAGAGAGACGATGTGATTATGTATAACTTTACTCTTTATTGTGTACAATGTTATAATAGATCTCTCTCTAACTACGTAGTTTGTTTCCGTTGTATAATTTCTCTGTTCAACTTCCAGATAGAATGATTTTTTTCACTAAAGAGCTTTTGTTTTAACAAATGTATAGCATTTCATTTCTGATCATGCTAGCCTATTACTTTGCATAAATTGTCAGTTTATATGTTTACTCACTGAGTTTAAGGAAAAAAGCAAAATTTATTGTTATGATAGAGAGGCATCACATGGAATCAAAGACAGAAAGTACAGTTAGATGTTATCAAAATTGTAATCAAAATTAAATATCAGAAATCCAAAATGTTCCTAGTTCCATATAAGTTTGCCCTTGGTCCATCTGTTGCTTCCTTGACTCTGGCTTCAGAGAGTTCACAGTTCAGAGGCCTACGAGACAATGACAGAATATATCATTTTTAATTCCTATTCCCCAAATAAAATATTTTATTGGCCTATATTGATTTAACTGTCTACCAATCTTGTGTATTCACCTCTCACCAGAGGACTAGGATCCTGTGGTCAGCTTCCCAATATGTTAAAGCAGAGTTTTTAAAACAGAAGTAGGAAAAAATTCTCTAGTAATGTATGAGTAAAATGATTGAGCAGAGGAAATGCCTTATTTTAGAGAAGTGATAGTATTAAACCATTCTCCTCAGAAATATTTTCTTATTACAAGAAAATTTGCCATTACTATAGGGTATTATTTTAGACTTACAGGATAGAAAAGCCAGAAACCAAGCTTGAAGAGACAGAAATTCAACAAGCTTTTTTATGCAAAGTCTATATTTATACAATAATCATCTATTTATACACTATTAGTGCCAGATTTATCCAACTCAGTTATAGTGAAGTAATTTGTAATTAGGGTTGAAATTTTGATTATTTACTTAAACAAACATTCTTTGGATGAATTTTCCTATATCAAAACATATATAGTTTTAAATCAGTAAAAGAAAATGAAATCTTTGACTTCCATAAATGATTGTTGATGACTTTTTAGGTAGTAAGTAAATAAGAAATTTATGTCTCTCTATCATCCCACTATTTATTCCTTTCATCCTTAATAGTTTACTCAGTTCCACATTTTGAAACAACTTTTGCACACAGAGAAAAATAAGAGATAAAATCCCCAGGTTAACCACTAAGAAAATATCAAAACATATACAGAAAATGAAATGAGAAAGGAATCAAAAAATATTTCAATGTGAAATGTATACAAAAAAATCAGTTAAATACAAAATAAGACAGTAATAGAGGAACTGAGGAACCAAAAAGATAAAAGACATACAGAAAACAAATGCAAAAATAGCAGAAGTCCTCCTTCATCAGTAATTTCTTTAAATGTAAATAGATTAAACTCTCCGATTAAAAGACAGAGATTGGCGGAATGGACAAAATAGCATGATCCAACTACATGCTGTCTACAAGAGACTCACTTTAGATCCAAATCCACAAATAGGTTGAAAAAGAAAGGATGGAAAAATAGATATTTCATCCAAAAGATAAGCAAATTGAGCTTTACTATAGTAAAGTATAGTATTATATATTATTATATACTATACTAATAAAACGTAGCGGTACTAATATCAGACAAAATAGATTTTAAGCAATATGCTGTTACAAAAGACAAAGAATGACATCGTATATCGATAAAAGGGTCAATCTATAAAGAAGGTGTAACAATTATAAACATATACACACCTAACAACAGAATTCCAAAATATATGAAGCAAAAAATTGACAGAATTGAAGGCAGAAATGGACAGTTTTACAATAATAGTTGGAGACGTCAGTATCTGACTTTCAATAATGGAGAGAACAGCTAGACATAGGAACAAAAAGAAAACGGAAGATTTGAACAACACTATAAACCACTATAGACCTAATAGATATATACAGAGCATTACACCCCCAAAATGCAGAACACATATTTTTTTCTTAAGTGCACATGGAGCATTCTCCAGGATATACCATATCTTAGACGACGCAACAAGTCTCAATAAATTTTAGAAGAATGAAATCACCCAACATATCTTCACCACCTACAATGGAATGAAACTAGAAATTAATAAAAGGAAAACTGGAAAATCACAAATATGTAGAAATTACACAACATACTCTTAAACAACCAAGGGGTCGAAAAAGAAATAACAAGAGAAATTAGAAAATACTTTGATATGAATTAAAGAAAAAACACATACACAACATTCCAAAATTTATGAGGTGAAGTAAAACAATTGGTTAGAGGGAAATTAACAGCTGTAAATTCTTATATTAAGAAAGAAGAAAGATCTCAAATTAATAATCTATCTTACATCTTAAGGAACTAGAAAAAGAAGAGCAAACTAAAACCAAAAACTAGCAGAAGGAAAGAAATAATAAAGATTAGAGTGTAGATAAATAAAATAGAGAACAGAAAAACAACAGAGAAAATCAGTGAAACCAAAAGCAATGCAAATGGTTTCACAGATGAGTAGAATATGGTAGTACATAATTAAATCTGAATTGGCTCGTACGAACTATAATAAACTATGCATTGAAAGAGGGATATTTTTGTATTTTGTATTGAGCGCAAATTCTATAATGGCTTCACATAGGAGAGATAGCTATGAATTACATAGGCCAAGAGAAGAATAAAGGGAATTCAGAGCAATAATACATACCAGGAGGAAATTCAAGAAATCAGCTAGTAGTGTTTACAGGAGGGACAAGGAAGAAAGTAGTGTAACAAAACAAAGTTCACACTGAAAATGAGCAAAAAAAAAAATTTTGGAGGAGTAAGTTATAGATCTTAGTCAATAAATTAATTATTCTGTGATTGATTTTCACTAGATATGATAAATTATTGGCCATCAGAGGAGCCAATATAGACATAGAAAAAATAATGGAACCTTCAAATGTCTACATATTGAAGTTTTTCATTTAAAAATTCGTCTTAACATGGTACATCTGTTAAGTATAATTTTCCACTGTCCATGTCAATTTCAGAAACACACTGTTAAATCTTGTTATGATAGTGTGTGTGAGACTAAATACATAGGTCTTCATGTATTTAGTACATCATTAGTGCTAAGGAGGGTTTTCCTAGAATGTACTCTAGGAGTGTGGGAAGGGTGCACACCAGCAAAGATTTTTAGCAGAAGTATAATAAATTGTGCTTTTCTACTTATTACATTATGTCAGAGAAAGATTTATATTTCAGGGGAAAGCCAAGGTACTTTAATGTAGAAGGCTGGGGAACAATAGGAAAGGATGGTAAGGCTCAAATTGAAGATAGCATCCATAAATTGAGGACTGGGCCAGAGAAAGTTTTGATGATGCAACATGTAAATCTAGTTGTGAAGTCAAATTTATCTAGCTTCTTGGTCCATTCCTATTTGATATTTATGCTTTTAATTTTGGCTTAGACAGCAGCCATAAGTTTACTAAAAGAAATAAATATAAGATTCTCTCTGGGTTTGCCTTAGAGAATCAAACTGATTTCATACTTCTTTTCCTCAAACTGAATTAGACCTTTTGAGGATAAATATAACTGTGGAATGGACAAGAGATTGTTGAAGACCTAATGTGATTATTCTTATCTTCAAAAGTGTTATCTTTCCTTCTGAGGTAAAGTGACTTATTTTTGAAGTTCAGGGGAAAAAAGAAAATATTTTCTCTAAGTGCTACTAAAAGCTAAGTTGTAACTGTTTTTAAGAATTATATGGAAAACCTGGAGAGAGATAATCAGAAGAGAGTAGGCAGAACAATAGCTACTTGGATTTGGGCTTTAAAAATAAACTGTGGAATTTATTTTCCCATACATATTTCCTACAACCACAATTAGAAAAGTTTACAATGGCTGACCAATCAGCCTATAAACCTGTCTTGTTATTTTAAGGATCTAACTAGATTTCATGGAAATAATGTAAATATGTAATCAAAAATCTTCTTATTTTTATCCAAAACAAAGAAATAAGGTATTAAAACTATTTTTGAAAGCTGTATTTGGTAAGTTTTTAATTTAGAACTTATTTTATAAATTTACTTCTGGATGCTAAACATTTTTATAACTGTGTTAACAAAACCATTCTAAGAAACTAGAAAACTTACGGAAGCTAGTAAATGTGATGGTTATGAGAATAAAAAGAGCACACTATAAAAATATTAATATAAAATTAAGTATATTTGATATTTACCAGTATTTTTTTAATTTGTATTATTTAATTTTAAATCATATGACCAAGCCAGCTCTTGGTGTTGCTGTCACCAGACCAATGGACAGAATTACCGGGAATTTCAAAACAGTTCTAAAAATATCTTTGGCCATTCCCACTTTTCTATATTTATTTAACAAAGGATTTTATTCGTGAGTGAAAGAGAGGTGCCAGGTTTTATTTGGGCAATTTTATACACAATTTCATCTATTTTTACTTTGACACTTTTTAGTAAGTATTGTAATCCTGTCTTCATATATTAGAAATAGCAGTGTATGGAATAAATCACCATATCAAGATCATAAAATTAGAAAACAGCAAAACTCAGAATCTTCTCACCCAAAGTCCATGCCCTTTACATGAGGAATTTTACTGAATAACCTTCCCTTTCTAGTTTTAGGAGCCAACTGGGGTTTTCAGTGATAGTGTGTAGAATGGGAGTACCTTCAGAATATTTTCAGAAATGGGAGAACTAATTCCCATATGTATTTTCTTCCAAGAAAGATGACATCTTCTGTTTGTTGAGCTGTGGGGGGAAAATAAAAAGACCAAGTGCAGGAAATCATGTCAGATGTTTCTGTAATGTTGTCACCAATCTCATTCTCATATTACTATTGGAGTTTTTGGAATAACAGCCAAACCAAGAACAAAACTATAGCTTAGCTTTTCTTAAGAATCATGCTTGCTTCTTTGATTCTCATTTATTATATACATATACACACAACTCTACACATACACATATATACATATACATCCCCTCAAGTAATTTTTCTCTACATCTCGAAACTTTTATCCTATTTAGAAAAAGAAAGATAATGTTTCTACCAGAGTATGCTTAGTTAGTGTCATAAAATTTAACAATTGGCCAAGGGTTACAATTCCCTAAGTATAAGAGGATTTTTAATATTAGCATGAGGAAATATAATTTATGTTTCCATGATCAAATTTGGTTTTACTAAAATTATTTCTCAGTGAAAAAATATTCTCATAAGTATTTAAAAAGAAATAACACATTAGAACTAAAAAGGAAGAGTGAGGCTCAAGACAATGCCCTGGAAAACAAGGGATAATCTCTTAGAGAAAATACCAGAAGAGTTACCTCTAGACAGGATAGTATTAGTTACTCTTTATTTACAGGTAAGAACCTCTGTTTAGCTAGAGTGATACAATAGGCTAAAACAAATCCTGACTTTCGAGAAAAGCTGTGACAAGTTATTTAGACGATATGTGTTCTCGTACCTTGGATCAAATCGTGATATGAAATAAAATGAAAAATTATTATAGCCAAAGCTTACTTTAGCAATTTCTAATCTAGATATTTCATAATAAAAAGTGTCAAGTTAACTCAGCTATAACACAGTGATAATATGATTACTTTGCTAATTCTTTCTTCTCTGAGCCACTAGCCAGTTATAATTTTTCATTAATATTTGCAATAATAATGACAATAATAAATTATAATAGTTCATGTGTTAGATTAATAATTATGTTCTATTGGTTTATAAGTATTAACTCACTGAATTCTCAGATCACCCTTTTGGGTAGAAACTATTATTAGATTTATTTTATAGATGAAGAACTTGATAAACATAGAGGTTAATTAACTTGCCAAAGATCACACTGCTAATATGAGGTGAAATTGTGATTTAAACCTAGGCAATCTGGCTATGGGAATTCTTATTCTTAACCACTCTATTCTACTGCCTCTGTGGCAGCTTAATAATTAAGCTAGATGTCCTTTAAAAAACCCATAATTTTATATGAAGGAAATTCTGTAATCAAAAAATTATCATTAGACTTCTGAGTATGAGGATACTTTCACCAAAACAACCAAGAAAAGTCATAAAAGCTGCCAAATAATAATTTTTGAAAGCTACCAGAGAGTTCATAATGCAAAGAAAACTAAATGAATTACACTCCACAGTGTTAACAATAAATCAAAACTATATTATAGGCTTCAATGTGTATGCTTCTATTTACAGAGCTTCAAAATAAAAGAAGCAAAATTGTAGAACTAAGGGAAGAAATAGAGAAACCACAAACAAATTGAAGATTTAACAGTGCTTTCTCAGAAATTTATGGAATAACCAGATAAAAATAAATGAAGAAAGAGAAGAGTCATACAATTCTGTCAACCAACTTGATGTCTAGATGTCTAGAACAGTACACAAAACACCTGCAAAATACACAGTATTTTCAAGGGCACATGAAACATCCAACAATATAAACTATATCGGGGGCAATCCAACAAGCCTTAATAATATCAAAGGATTCAAATCATACAGAGT
The DNA here is from genome assembly GCF_020826845.1 of Diceros bicornis minor. Taxonomy (NCBI): domain Eukaryota; kingdom Metazoa; phylum Chordata; class Mammalia; order Perissodactyla; family Rhinocerotidae; genus Diceros; species Diceros bicornis. Next base: position 61,422,905 of record NC_080742.1, on the reverse strand, counting down.
TTAAACTCCAATTACAATGGAATTAAATAAGAAATTAAGAAAAAAGATATCGTAAGTATACCTCAAATATTTATAATTAAACAATATACTTCTAAAAAAGTCTATGTGGTTAAAAGGAAGTTATAAGAGAGATTAAAAATATTTAAAATAATATTTAAAATAAACCCTAAAAACAGCACAATATGTCAAATAGGTGGGATAATGCTAAAGTAGTGCTTAGTAAAAATTCTAAATTCTCGTAGTAGAAAAGAAAAAGGTTTAAGTGCAAATTAAAATAAAAAACAGGCCTCCTGGTGCTTACTACAGACTGTGCTCTTACACTGACTACAGACAGAGGAGGCAGAGTAAACTTACCACATATACACGTGAGCCCAGGCCCTTTGGTCTGTATTGTGAATGGGGGGTTATGGCGTTAGGAAAAAAGAAAAGAAAATAAAAACAGTAGTACTAAAGGGCTAATATATATGAGTGGAAATCAATGAAATAGAAAACCTACACTCACTAGAGAAAATCAACAAAGTCAAAAATGATTCTTAAAGAAAGTACAATTGACAAAACTGTAGTTAGACTGATCAAGAAAAATAAAACACAAATTCCAACACCAAAAATAAAAAGTCAAATATCAGTAGAGACCCTATAGACTAATAATATACTATGGGGATATTACATACAATTGTATACCAATAAATTTGAAAATGTGAATGAAACCGAAAATTTTCTTGTAAAACACAACTTATCAAACATTACATAAGCAAGAATAGAATACCAAAATAGCTCCATAGATATTATTAGTAAAATTTGAATTTTTTATTAAAAAAAAAAAACTTGGCCCAAATAAGCTTCCAGGCCCAGCTGGTTTCATGGGAAATTCAAGCAAACATTTTTACAAAATAATAGTAATCAATCCTATGCAAACTCAGAAAATAGAGGAGGTAGAAACACTTCTTAACTGTTTGTAAAGCTAGCATAATCCTGATACCAGAACTTGATAAAGACATTACAAAAAGAAGAAAAATATGGAGGAGGACAGGGGGTACAAATAAGAAAGAGAAGAAAGAAAAGAGAAAAGCAAGGAAAGGAGGGAGGGAGAAAGAAAAATTACACTCCCATATCTCTCATGAGCTTAGACACAAAAATATTTAACAATTATTACCAAATTTAATCCAGCAACATAAAAAGATACACTGTTTATATCAGGAATGCAATGCTGACTTAACTTGGGAAAATCAACCACTGTAATTCACCATATTACAGAAAGAGGAAAAAACATCTCAAGAAATGCAAAAATGAGATTCGATAAGATTGAACTCCAATTCTTGACACACAATTGCAAAAAATTGGATATTGAAGAAAACTCCCCTGAGTTGATAAAACAGCTTTTGGGGAAAAAAACAAAAACAAAAACTATAGTTGACATCATACTTTGTGACTTTAAAATTTTTCATGTTCTTGCCACAATAAAAAATTTAAGAATCTTTTTTTTCCTAATATTAAGAACAAAGCAAAGATGTCTGGCGTTACATCTATTCAACTTGATAGCAGAAGTACTTGTCAGTTTATTAAGGTAAGAAAAAGTAGCAACTGGAAATAAACTTGCTATTATTTTCAAACAAAATAATTGTGCACATGGAAAACCCTATAGAATTTTCCAAAATATTCCATAACCAATAAGTGGATTTAGCCAAGTTGCATGATAAAATGTTAAGATATAAAATTAACTGTATTTCTCCACAATAGCAATAAACAATTAGAAAATGAAATTCAAACCATACCATTTAAAAGAGCACCAAAACATATCAGATACCTAGCTTTAAATCTGACAAAAGATATACCATACTTCCACACTGAAAGTATAAAACACCCTTGAGACAAACTTAAAAGAAGTAAATATATGGAAAGATATACCATGTTCTTGAATTGAAGATTTAAGGTTATTAATTTGTCTATTCTCCCCAAACTGATCTTTACATTTAACGAGATCCCTGTCAACATCTCAGGAAGCATTTATGAAGAAATTTCAAGTAGATTTCAAAATACATATAGAAATGCAAGGATCTAGAACAGCCAAAATCATCTTGAAAATGAAGAAAAAATGTACAGGATTTACATGTCCTGGTCTCAACTCTTACTGTAAAGCCAAGAATCAAACACAGTGAAGTACTGAGAGAAGAATAGACAAAAAAACTCAATAGAACATAACAGAGAGTCCATAGATAGGACATATATTGTCAGATGATATTTTGATCAAGGCACCAAATCAATTCAGCTGGAAAGTTAAAGTCCTTTTTTAACAAATGGTGCTGGAAACACTGATTATATATTGGGGAAAAAAAGAAACTCATTCCTTCATACCCTACCTCCCAGAAAATAACATTTGAGACAGATATCATAGATCTGACCACAATAACCTAGAATCATACAACTTCTGAAAAAAAAAAAAGTCTTGCGAAAATTTCTTCAACATGACATAAAAAAGCACTCATGAAAAAAGAAAAATAATGATAACTTTGACCTTACGAAAATTGGAAATCCCTTCTCTTTAAAAAAGTTTCATTAAGGAAATAAATAGGCAAGCCACAGACTAAAAGAAGTATTTGCATTAATATAAAGTAAGAAAGGACAGATTATATAAAGAATAGAAATAAATAAGTAATGAAAAGACAAATAATTAACAATGGGAAGAAGGACTTTAACAGACACTTTTCAAAAAATATATGTCAACAATTCACGTGATAAACTCAAAATTGTTACTCATTAGAGAAATGAAAATGAAAATCATGATCAGTTACAATTTACCCATCCACTAGAATTGGTAATCTTAAAAAGACCAGCAATGCCAATTTTGCTGATGAACTTTGCACCTAAAACCTCATATATTATTGCTAGGAGTGCAAAATGGCAAAATGCTTTCCATAAGCATTTGACAGTTTCTCGTAAAGTTAAATATATACCCAATCTCAAGTCATCAATTCTACTTGTGTTTACTCAGGAGAAATGAAAACACAGGTCTACCAAAGGACTTGAACAGCAATGCTCGTCTCAACCTTATAACAGCCATGAAATGGAAACAACTCAAACACTAACAAAAGAATGGATAAATTCTTATGATATATTATTATAACAGAATGAAATTCAATAATAAAAATGAATATAATGAATATACTTCTGATACATGCAATGACATAGATGAATCTCAAAAACATGACGTTGAAAGAAAGAAGCTTTTATTTAGTACAAATACTACCCAGCGCATGATTCCATTTATATGAATTTAAAAAAAAACAGGCAAAACTAATCTATGGTGGGAGAAATTAGAAAGTTCTTACCTCAGGTGGGGGCAGGTGGATTGAGTGGAGAGGGACATGAGCAAACGTTCAGCAGTGCCGTCTATCAGATGGTGATTACATGGGTCTTTACGATTGTCAAAACTCTACACGTGAAATTTGGGGATGTAATTATACCTAAAATCTAAAATATTTCATAGCAAAAACATATTTTTCACTTTCACTTGGGAAATACCACAAAGATTAAAAAAAAAGTAAATGATAATATGTCTTAACATTCTTTGATCCATTCCTTCATTTAACAGGCATCTGTTTTGTATCTGCTGTGTTCCAGGCACAGTTCTAGATGCTATGAATAAGGTAGTACACAAAGTCCCTGCTTTGATATGGAACTTTGGAGGATACAATCTAATGGACAAGATAGACAGCAAAAATATATGCAAATAGGCATATATGTGTAGAATGGTGATAAATGCTATGAAGTAAAATAAAGCAAAGAAGTGGGATAGAATGCCTCGATATATGTGTGTTTGGGGTTTTGCTATTGTTGATGAGATGGTCAAGAAAATCCTTTCTGGTAAAGTAACATTGTAGCAAAAAGCTAAAGAAATTGAGGGAGGAAACTAGGTAGATGTCTGGGGAAATGCATTTCAGGCAGAGAGCCAGAGGGAAGAATAAACTCAAAGGCCTAGATAGAGAAATTGTGGCTAACCATTCATGCAGCACAGTTTAGGCCAGTGTAAGGATTTGGGTTTTCATTCTGAATGAGTAGGAATGCTATTGGAAGTGTTTAAGCAGAAAAGTGACATAGATGACAAATTTTAAAAACATTATTCTAGCTTCTCACTGAGAATGATTGTGTAGGATTGAGGGGGGCAACATTAGAAGCAGGAAGAACAATTAAAAAGTTATTCCAATTATAATCTTTGTGACAAACAGTGCTGGCTTGGACCAGGATATTAGAAATAAAGATATTTAAAACTGGGAAGATTCTGAATATATATCGATGGCACTGATGGCAGGATTTGCTAATGGTTTATGAAAGAAAAGAGGAGTTAAAAATGATGGTGATTTTGGCCTAAACAACGGGAAGAACGCAGCTACCAATTACTGGGGAAAACATGGATGGGGTTTTTGGAGGTGAGTCAATGTCAGGAATTAAAAGTTCAGATTAGGAACTGACTTATTAAGTTATTAAGTTAGTTAACTAACCTAGTGACGTCGTGTAGACAATCGGATATCCAATCCGGAGTTCAGAAGAGAGAATCAACCTGAAGATGTACATTTCAGTCATCATCATGTAGATGAAGTCCTCAGAGAAACAAAGCGAGGAGCAGGAACTGAGTCCTGAGGGGGTCCAGAGTTTAACGGTTGAAGATTTGAGAGGGAACAAGCAAAGGAAAGTAAGGAGGGGCAACCAGTGATGGAAGAATCAAAAGAATCAATAGAGCGGTGAAGTGAAACACGGGTGGAGAAAGTGTTTCATGAATTGTGTTAACTGCTGCTGACAATGAGTAAGATGACTTATTTCATGGAACAAAGTCATCTTTACTATTGCACGGTAAGATCTCAGATCCACAAGTGGCTTCAAAGACTATATATTCAGTTCTTAAATACTCTCTGTGACTCATTTGGCCAGTAATCAAACTCATGTATTCAAATAGTCATTTTCAACCCTGGATACACATTAGAATGTCTGGGATTTTTTAAAAGAGAACACTAGTTCTCAGCCACAGAGATTCTGATTTAATTTTCCTAGGATGGAATTGAGCTTTGGTATTTTTCTTTTTAATCTTTCCACGTTAATCTAATATGCAGCCAGATTGAACCACTGATTTTGATCAACTCAGTGATGGGAATTCATTAACTCTTGAGATAGTTTATTATATTCCCAGACTTCTGTGATATGCTACATCAAATCTTCCCAAAAGCTTCTCTCCTTTATACTAATATTATGAATTCTTTTAGATATCAATGACTTAATATGGATCAGACTGCCTTCATACTCCTGACTGCTCTTTTCTGAAACCATTTGAGATGATCCATGTCTGTCATAAAGTGAAGTCAATTAGGAAGCTATTAGAAGCTATTATAATTATAACATAGGAAAAAATAGAGCAGTGTACAGAGTAAGACCATTGTCACAAGTATGGGTTGACAAAGGTTCCCATTGTGAACACAGGGGTCAATGAAGGCAATCTGTTTTCTGTTTTTCTTCTTGCTTGCTTGTTTGTGTTTAAATATGGAGATAACATCACACTGGTAATATTTTTAACTTACTATTAACTATAACCTGTAGCGATTTTTCACAACTTATGAGGCCCTGCCTCCTCTGTTTTATTCTTCTTTACCAGGGTTTTTGGTGCCAGTTATAAAACTTTCTATTGGACCTGCCCTAAATTTCATTTTATTGAGATTAAGTCATCATTAGAAAGAGAAATGTATATAAATTGCATTCCTTGTCTAGTAAGTGGTTTAATATACATCACCTCATTTGAATTTTATGACAACATGACTCACAAGCTAATTGCTTGTTTGCTATCTTTATTACTTAATTTATCCTCATTACTAAAATCTTTAAAAAAAAAAAAAAAAGGGCCGGCCCCGTGGCTTAGCGGTTGAGGGCGCGCGCTCCGCTGCTGGCGGCCTGGGTTCGGATCCCGGGCACACACCGACGCACCGCTTCTCTGGTCATGCTGAGGCCGCGTCCCACATACAGCAACTAGAAGGATGTGCAGCTATGACAGGCAACTATTTACTGGGGCTTTGGGGGAAAAATAAATAAATAAAATGTTTAAAAAAAAATTTACCCTCATTATTGTTTTATTTATCTTGTTCTCTATAGATTTGAATATTTTTTAATATTCAAATAATCCAGCAAACACACCTTATAGCCACTGTACCTGATCTCTAAGATACGATCCACAATGTATGTGTCCATAATATATTGTCAATGAAAAGATCAACATAAAGAATAAGGCTCATAGTATGATCTCATAGAGTACAGTATGTGTATAGGTTATAAGTGAAGCAAAACATAACCAGTAAGCATAAGTATCACACTGTCAATATTAGCCGTCTGTAGAAATAGAAGGGATTTGTACTTTCTATTTCACATTTCTATAACGTTTTTAAGTTTTTTTTTAAATCAGAAAAACAGAAGTATAAAAAAGACCTTATACTAAAAAGGAAGGGTATGGTAAGACCAACTTCTTCATCAGGTAGAGTAGGCACGGTGCCTAAGGCTCACGATGCTTTCGGGCATTCATGAGAATATTTTAATTTCTTTGTAAATTAGAAGAAAAAAATGAACTTTTAGGTAACAAAATCGTTTAGTATATAATATTAATATATTTATCATTATACCAATGCAGTCATAAAATATAAACTTAATATTTCTATGGAAGAAGGGGTCCACAAAAGTCACAATTCAGTCCTGGGTGTGGGCTACTCTTAGAGTGGGAAATTACCTTGATGCTGTTACCTGTCAAGTACACTATCAGGCATTCCATCCTAGAAGTCACAGGGCAGTAAGGCTCCAGATCAGGTAAGATGCTCAAATCATATGGTTTATTGGATCAATTCAAAACATACAGCAAAGCAGTATGCAAGTGGGATTAATATAGTTATTAGTATATTTATGGCATTGTGCAAGCGGGATAGAAAGATCACATTATCTCAATCCCTCCGTCTTCCTTTCTTTTCTTCCTCCCTCCGTTCTCTACCACTTTCTCTCCTGCATCAGCCTTCCCTGCTATAACAGGGCTATAAGGACCAGAGTTGAATGTCGTCAAGGTGGCTCAGCAGAAGAAAGGTGCCTGGAACCAATACACATGCTTATTTTATGGAAAAGATGGAGGGGCAAGATTCCTAACCGGTAGCTGTAGCTCCTATAACTTGCTATGCAGCTGTGGCTTGTTTCTACATGTCCCAGTTAGAGGCTACGTGGGGCCAGATGGTGGCAGCAATGGGTGCCTGATTTAAGGGTGATATAGCTGCCATAAAAATTTGGTGCTTCACGAATATTTACTACTTCTTCATTCTATCCCTTCCTATCTCTGTCAGCACACAAATGATCTACTTACTTTGCCTATATCTAACATGTTTCAGAAGGTCCTCGCTTGCCATTTATTTTACTATCCTCTATTGTTCATTTCTCTTCTTCTTTATAATACAATGGACTATTCTTAAGTAAAATCACAAGCACACAGTGAACTCACCTGATCTGATCACAATAAAATTAAACTAGAACTCTGAAATAAAAATTTAACTGAAATGACAATAATTGCAACCTTTTTAACAAATTAAAAATATTTAAACCTATGAGTTTTTAACAATAAAACAAACAAACCACCATAATGAAAATCCTGTCACCTATCGAGGATGTAAGTGAACCAATTCAATATTTTGAAAACTGGTAAATAAGAGTAAATCTAGTATTTATTTTGTCTTTTATTTAAGAACTGTTCCTCATGATGACTTAATTGTTGATGAGGAAAGTTCCTCTTTGTAGAAGCATCACTGCTAAGAAGAATTATTAAATTAGACTGTATCTTTTTGTAAGCCCTAATGAAGTGAAAGATGTTGGCAATGATCATCAATGGCTACTAACATCACAGGGAGAGAAAGAGAAGGAGATTATTTACCTCAAAATATAAGTATGAAACACTGTCTATGAAGTGGTTTTACCAAAACCTTGAACCTGATTCTGACCAGACTGCTAAGTCTACTTCACAAGTTATGGGAAAAAAATGTAGGTAACAGAGATAAACATGTTAATAGACACGTGGGAACATAATCAGCAAAATCCTGATTGAAAATTTCCAAGGACATGCCACCTGGTTTCCTCAATAAAAAGAAATGAAAAAGAAAAATAGGTACAGAGGAAGAACATCTTTTAAAAGAGACTTAAGAAACTTACGAACCATTCGCAATTTAAAATGAAAATATATAGTTTCCAAAATTTGTTTCAAAGTAATTTTAGGGAAGTAGAGAGTGAGAGAATCAATAAAATAATATTGGCCATGAATAGATAATTTTTAAGCTATTTTTGAGGACGTGGGGATATTATAGTATTTTCTCTACTTTTGTACAACATTGGCCTGTTCTGTAATAAAAAGGGAAAACATAAAAGATTAGAACCACTTTGGATTGTTTCTACGCCTGAATAACTAACAATTAAGAGGGAATAAAAATATACAATTTGAACACTTAGAAAATAATGATAAAATAATTACAAGACAAATGCATCATAGGGTGAAGTCGTAAATATACATTTTAATACGGGTTTCTTACATAACAGAGAGGAAAGACATGAGTCACTTATTCATTTTCAGAATGTAAAAGGAGATATTATTCAAAGAAAAGCAGAAAAAGTGAGTTAATAAAAGTAAAAGCCGAAACATTTGAATTAGATTACAGAAAGATACTGTAATCAATACTTATATTCAAGGGAAAAAAAACAAATAATTAAATAGACCCTTGGGAAAATTACTAAAAACCAAAAAATAGAAATAATGATCATTAGAATAAGAAATGAACTATAGTGACAAGAAACACAGGAATTAAAAAGTTACAAGAAAAATACTCTTTAACTTGCATATTAACACATTCGAAAATATTAACAAGAGAAGCTTATCAGTATTTCTGAAACAATCTATAATCACATCTCCTAATTTGTGCCAAGAATGAAAGTACAGATCAGTTTTAAGAAGTTTATTAGTATTTTCACTAACATATCAATAAAAGCCATAAAGGAAGGAGATTTCTTTTAAGACATTCTTCTAAAAAGTGGAAAAAAGGACAATTCTCTGAATATAATTCTGACTCTTTATTTCAAATCAACAACCAGATTCCGCCTCCTTTATTGTTCTTTGTTTTCTATCTTACTCTCAGTCCCCATTGTCTTAGTGCTGCTTGTATTTATTTCTTCCCTGGAAAAAACATTTACTTGAATAATTATTACTTTCCAGCTTCATTCTCTGTATATTTATGATTGACATTATTCCACAAGGAAAATATATTCAAGTTCCTTTCAGTTTCCTTAAGAATAAAGTCCAGACTCCTTAGAATGACTAAATTCATTCATTTTTAATTTATTTATCAAATATTTGAGTATCTGCGTTTGGTCCTTCATTCATCTCTCTAGTTCCATTTCTCTATTCTTTATTTATAATAGCAAAAAAGAAAAAAAAAACAGAAAAATAGAACCTTCTCAATGCCATCAATAGGTGAATTGTGTATCCTCCAGCTCCAACCTATACCTTATTTTATGGTTTTCTTTATACTGTTATAATCACCTGATGTATATTACATCATTATTAGTTTATTGACTGCCTTAAGTTATAGAAAGTAAGCTCTGTAAGGTGAGTGCATTTTTGGCCTTACTGCTGAATTTCCGGGGCCCAGAAAAATGCCTGGCACATACAGGGGCGCAATTAATAGTTGTTGAAGAATTTCAATAGATAAATGATACGTAAACCATAATACATTCAAAATCCATAGAGTATTATAATGTTAATAAAAAGCATGGTTACACACATATCAAGAAATCTTTTTAAGTTAATATTTTCTTAGAAAATTCATATGAGGTGTTTAAGTATTTTAAATTACTATAAAAAAGTTACAATTACAACACAGAAAACTATGCATAGATAAAACAAGTGAAAGGGAAAATGTCACAACATTCTTATATAAGCGTTAACATGTTAACAATATTCCTATATCAGTGATGAAAAAGTGACATTCCTCCTGCTTTTCCTATTTTTTAAATTTCCTCTGAAATTTATGAACTCTTTATAACATAAAAAATCTGTGACATAAGAAGTATTTGAAATCATTATAATTTAGCTTTGGTTTTCAATTAATACACTGCTTTTCTTTAGGTGAAACTTTGGTTCTTTGTTATCATATAAGGTCTATAGATAAGGCAAGTTTTATAGAACATGAGCATAATCAAAGAAACCAAAGAACATGAATGTCACAAATGTTTACAATGAAGCCTAAACAACTTGATGTCTCAGAGTAAATAAACATTAAATACTGTTCAAATCCCAGGGAAGAGTGCTATTCTTTTATATAATCCAGATGTTTGCTCTACTAAGGATAATGAACAGAATTGCTTTAATATTAATTTAAATCATAAACTTTATGATTCTCTTATAGTAAAAAATAATTCTCTAAGATAAAAATGGTTTAAAACTACCAACTTATAGTGACAGCACATCTATGCAAAATCCATTGTGCTGATTTTCATATAAATCCTACAATTAAGATTGATCAGATTCTGAATTTGCTAAAAATTATCCATATTCGGTCTACTTTATAGATTTTCAGGAGCAGCATTGTTGAAAATAAAATCCTAGCCCTTCAAAATGTAACCCATTAGGGGAAAACAAGAAGCTACAACTGTGACAAAAATATATGCAACTATATATATACTCCACAAGAAGTAATCTGGTTCTTTTTATCCTCACTTGAATACATTTGTATTGGATATAAATATAAAATTATATTAGTGACTTTTTGACTTATCCATGCATTCGTTTCTCCAACTTTTCTGAATACTGTCTCTTTTCCTGGCCCATGCCCATTTTAGGAAGGGTGGACTGAACAGGCCTCTTTGTGAGGGTTGCATTTGAATAGAGACCTAAATAAGGTCCTAATAAAATCCAGTTATTTTAAGTGAATTATTTAATTTGCTTTCAATCTGCAATAATAATAAACTTTTAGAACTTGTAATTGACCATAAATATTATCTAGTACAATTCCTTCATCTAATACACTGAAATTAAAGCCAAGATATTATACAAATAAACAAGATGGCTGAATGGTAATCAAGAAAGTTGGCAATTTAAAAAACGCCAATAATTTAAAAAAATTTTTTCCAATAATTAAATTCTCAACTATACCAAATGTTCCTTGAAACAATATAGCAATTGTTAAATTTCTTTGTATCCTACATACAACATGATACTGGGCCATATAGTATGGTAATTAAAGTTATAGATTTTAAAGTCAAGAAAACTTGGGTTTAAATCCAACTTTTGCCCTTCACTAGATGTACAAACTTGGAAAGGTTATTTAACCAATTCTAATTCTCAGTTTCTTTATCTGAAAGACAGAGATTAAAACTACTAGTAGTTTGCTCAGAGGTTTAATTGTAATAGTGTTCTGAAAGTATTTACTCTTGTTTAATAAATAACTTCTATTATTAATTTAGTAAATATTCAATAAAAACTTAATAAGAGTATCACTAGAATTAGATTGACATTATAAATCTTATGTAAATTATTTAAAAATAATATGTATAAATCTTATTTATAAATATTTATAATCTTACTTTTAAGATTATAAATCGTACTCCAATAATGTATTTGGTTTTAAATTGTAATAATAGCATTAACATTTATTAAATGTCAATAGAATTAACATTTGTTAAATGATAAGATCAGGATATAAACATTCGACATATATTTAAGACTTTGTGAGTGGATTTCAACTTCAACTACAATACCTACATATGTATTAGAGTTATAATCTATGGATTAAAAGGATGAAAAAGGCATTTTTTGATGTGATATATGGATGATAAGGGACATAAAACATGATACAAATCTTTAATGTGATTTTTCTGCAAAATCACCCTGTGCCCTTCTTAATACAGTCATCATCCATGCTGTTGCTTCTTATCTTGGCATCTGAGAACCCTTCCATGATGAAATTCAAAGACAAGCCTTAACTGCATAGATCCCAAACAGCAGAAGCTATTTATCCTTAGGAGCATCTCAGAACTGTTATAATAAATTATATTTCCATCATATGGCATTTGATGTCTACTTCTCTCTTTGGTAAAATGAGAAACCTCAAATATTTCTTTTCTGAATAATAAATACAACTGATATATAACTTAAAATTGTGAATAAATATATATCAATATTTTTTCTAACAGGAAATCACAACAGGTCAGGAGTATTTATATGTTTCCAAATGACTAAAACACTAGAATTTAAAGATGGAGCAATAGTAGTTGTTCCTTTGGTCAAATACTGGTCCTTGCTGAAGGGAATTTTCTATGGGGATGTTTCCCATTCAGCATCAGATTTTACCTGGAAAAAAAAAGATATATGTATATATATACACATTTATTTCAGCTCTTTTATACCAGGAAGAAAATCTTATTTGTGTTTAAGAAAAGGACTGTAGAAAAGTTCCAATATTGAAATAGAAATGGGAAATTCTAGAGGTATATTTACTTTAAAAAGTATTTTCTTTTTTGAATTACATATACTTAGTCACATAATCATTAATTTCATAAGCAAATTCAGCATGATTTTTACATACTAATCATTTAACTTAACAAGAAATTTGAAACTAATCTGATCCTTCTGAGCAACACCCTTCTCTTCCACTCATATAATTACTGTAATGTTTGTCTTCAGGCCAACTAACACATTTAGCTGTAGAACAAATATCACAACTAGGTAGATAGATAGATAGATAGATAGATAGATAGATAGATAGATAGACAGACAGATAGACAGACAGATAGATAGACAAATGGCTAGATACTAAGAAAATAATTCCTGCAAAATCTAAATATTTAAATTGTAAAACCTTAAATGGCTCTTCTTTACTTTAATGCCGAATCTACTCCGACTGTTTAAGCTAGTTGTTTAACATTTTCAATTTCAACAACTTCTCTGCTTTGGAAGATGTTCATCGTGGTTTTTGACATAGAGTTAATATATTAGCACTTCTTTACTTTTTTGACTTAAAGCAAAAGCCTCCCTCTCTCCCAAAAAGAGCTTTAAATTAATACAAGTACTCTAAATATAAACTTTTAAACATATCCATCTCCTATGCAAATGCAACCAAGTTACTTACTCACAAAGTCATCTCATTATGTTCTGATTCATACCTCACAATTTTTCCCTCTGAGAATGCACTCTACCTATTTTATGCAAATAGTTTATTGATGGCCTTTGGCCAAAATTGCAACCTTCCAAACTAATCTGACCTAAATCACATATCTCTATTACTTACTGCTTTACACTGAAAATAACTCTGATAGTAAAATTTAAAAGAGACAGCATTTTACACAACCAATTTTTAACATTTTACCGAAACAAGTATTAAGTACTTTCTAGGCAAAAATGAACATTTTCTTTTGAAGCCAACTTCAACAGTGATTAGAGCTTTTTGTCCCTACTGCTACTTCGTGATGAAAGTAAGTAACTTTGATGCAGGTAAAGTAACTCCCTGGAGGATATAGCAAAAGCTTTCCCTCTATTTTCTATTTCAGGGATGCTACAGCCTATATCTTCACATGATCCCAACCACAAATTTGTTTTTGAGATTCATAAGGGTCATGCAGAACTTCTAAAAATTTTTGGAGAAAAAAATTAAAGTCATTCAAAACCAATTATAGTACCATCTTTCCTTGAAAGTGAGTTAAGTTTACATAGAAGGCAAGGTTGTGCCAAACTGAAATTATAAATCAAACCTAAGAAAACATTTACATTATGGCCCTGGTTTGAATTAGATGATTTGCTCGTTCTCTCTTGTTAAGCTCAAAATGGAAAATCTTAATAATTTTGAAAGCATCTATCTTCTAACTTGAAGTGGGATCCAGATACATGCTTAATTCAAAGCTGACAGTTATTACATAGATGCCTGACAAAAGTTAGCATTTAATTAAATAAACATTTCTTTCTTTTTTAATGTGTTATAGAAAGGTAAAAAATGAAGGAAAAATAAAAACACAAAAATAGCAATATAGTAGTCTAAATATGTAAGGGAATTAACATTTTATACACAATATTAAAAAGTGTTAGAACATTTCTAAACTTCTCCAGCTCTGGAGTCCCTTATTTCAACTACCCATGAGCCAAGTAATTTCACACTTTTTAAAACTTTCCAGTTAAAATTCACTTTTGATCTTTCCACATCCATTTTCCAATAATGGGGTGAAACTATATTCACAGTAAGATGACAAGAAAAATCTGGTTCAATAGGAGACTACTTTGACTTTCAAATCACCTCTTCTAACATCCTCAGTTCAGGATATATTAATTCTAATTGTCTCTGCTATTCTCCTGTTTTCAGAGGTTCAGGGAATAGTGGTAAGAATATAATTGATTCTTTCCCAGATTTATCTGGAAACCAGGAAGTACTTATACAAAGAATTTTTGATAGGTAGGTAGGTAGATAAATAGATAGATAGATCTGTTTATTTTACTACATTCTTCATTAACATTCCTAATTATGACAACTCCTTCAAGGTTATTCAAGTTCAATCTTTTACTCTCTCTTGTCCTTCTAAGATTTAGATTCTGGGTTCCAAAGATAACCTCTCTCTTCAGGAAAAATCTTGCTTTCCCATGGAGTGAGGCCTCAGGATACTTATGTTAGAAATCAGCACAGAAACCTTGACATTTGCATAAGAGTTATACACACATTGGAGCCAATAAGGGGATGATTTCCTAATTGGCTTCCTTTGATGCATGTGTGGAACGAAAGTATTTATGGTCCTTTTTATAAGAGATGTAAATGTGATGGATGTTGAGAGAACCAATTCTAGGGCTGACAATTACTCAAATGTCCTATCTTCTGTAGCTTCCTCATGTCATATAATGATTGCCACCCCACGGTCAAGGAAATCTAGAAACTAACATGCTGCAGAGCTTGCTTGCATCCACTTACTTGTTCAGTGGTTCTCAACTCTGACATCACATTAGAATCATCTTGGAGAATTTTATAAATACTGATGCCTGGGTCCTACACTTAGAGATTCAGCTCTGTTATTTTGGGATAAGGCCCAAACTTCAGTGTTTTGAAAAGCTTCTTAAATTACTCTAATGTGCAGCCAAAGTCAACTGATTTAAGTGACATAGTTAAATGAAATTAATATAATATAACAATAACTCATTCATTCAACATAGGATCCAATCAGGGTATTCTTTGGAACCATTAGATAAACATTATAATACAGAATTTATCAGAGATAGATCCCTTTAGCCCATGATTCACTCTCAGAATAAAATATAGCTTCTTGTTATTTTGTTATTTTTTTTAGTGGTAATGTAGATCTAACTTTCAATTAAAACTGCATATATTGAGCGTCATGACGGAGTGAACTTTCCCGTGAACTCTTCCCCTGATAAGATACAGCAAAAGGAACAGTCACAGACCAACAACAGAATCCAAGACAGTGAAAAGCAAGATTGGAAAGATCCACACTGCCGCACATCTGAGAGTGGAATGTGCTGGGCCTCCAGAGGAAGTGGGGAGAGGTAAGGATAACTCCTCTCCCTCCCCATCAGATCAGAGATCCCGGTCTGTTCGACTCCCAGAGAGGGGGGAGGGACAGCCCTCTGCAGGAAAATCATAGCTCTTCTGGCTCTCTCAGCCAGTGGGAAACGCCCACACAGAGGACTCAGAACTGTTACCGGGTACCATCAACATCTGAGCATCCCAGAGAGTGGATAATGAGGGGCCAACGAGAAGCGCCCCACAGGGGGGATCCAGAGGGCAAAAGAGAGAGCCCCCCTTCCCTGCAAACCGGACCCTGCAGCTCAGCCAACCAGACCAGACCAAGTGATCCATGGCAGACCAGACCAAGCGATCCAACCCAGGAATCGCAGCGGAAAAACCCCAGCAGAGCACAGGGGGCTCAGATTACACAGCCCTTTACCACCACACCGTGGCCCCGGGTGGAAATTGCAACCAGGGATTTCCAGGATGAGGAAAAACAAAGCCAACACAGGAACCACAATACAAAGATACATGAAATCACCAGACCAGAAGGAAAATGACAAGCACCCAGAAACCAACCCTGAAGACACAGAAATCCATAACCTAAATGACAGAGATTTCAAAATAGCTATCACAAAAACACGGAATGAAATACGAGACAACACAGACAAACAATTCAATGAGATTAGAAGTTTCTTCACAAAAGAGATTGAAATCATAAAGAAAAACCAATCAGTGCTGATGGAGATGAACACAATGGAGGAGACAAAGGAGAATCTGGAATCTTTAAAGAACAGAGCTGACAATATGGAGGAAAGAATTAGCATTTTAGAGGATAGGAATATAGATATGCTCCAGATGGAAGAGGAGAGAGAACTAAGACTAAAAAGAAATGAAGAAAGTCTCCGAGAAATATCTGACTCTATTAGGAAATGTAACATAAGAATTATAGGTATTCCTGAGAGAGAGGAGAGAGAAAGAGGAAAAGAGAGCCTATTCAAGGAAATAATAGCTGAGAATTTCCCAAATCTGGGGAAAGAGCAGGAAATACCAGTAAGCGAAGCCAACAGGTCACCTAAATATGTCAACAGGCAAAGGCCCTCTCCACGACACCTAGTGGTAAGTCTAGCCAGAGTCAATGACAAAGAAATAATATTAAGGACAACTAGACAAAAACAAAAAATAAAAGACAAAGGAAGTCCCACCAGGCTCTCAGCAGATTTCTCAACAGAAACTTTACAGGCCAGGAGAGACTGGAATGATATATTCAAAATACTGAAAGACAAAAACTTTCAGCCAAGAATACTCTATCCAGCAAAAACATCCCTCAAATATGATGGAGAAATAGTAACTCTCCCAGATAAACAAAAGCTAAGGGAGTTCACGGCCACGAGACCCCCATTACAAGAAATGCTCAAGAAGGCCCTCAGGCCTGAAAAAAAGAATAAAAAGGGAATACAAAGCTTGGAGAAAGGAGAAAAATAGGTAGATAAACTCAGAAAAATAGTAGATCTTTACTGGAATAGGTTAGCAACCACTTAAATACTAAAATCAAAGATCAAAGGAAGGAATTCACCAAAAATAAATTTAACCTCATCACTGTAAACACACAGCCACAACACAAGACAGAATAAAGTATAACAAGAATGACTTAGAAGGGGAAGAGGAAAGTGATTGAATTGACTTAGTATAAGGAAATAGGAGGCCATCAGATAATGGACTATCTCCTATACAAGATTTTTTACACAAACCTCAAGGTAACCACTAAACAAATAATCAAAACAAATTCACATATGATAAATAAAGAGAAAACTAGAAGAGTCATAAGACAGAACAACCAAACTGAATTGGCAGTCTGAAACAAATGGGACGAGAAACAAAGGAAATGCAAAAGAACCAGAAAATAAGTGACAAGACAGCAACATTCAGCCCTCATATATCAATAATTACCCTAAATGCAAATGGATTGAACTCTCCAATCAAAAGATACAGAGTGGCAGGATGGATTAAAAAGCAAGACCCAACAATATGCTGCCTCCAGGAAACACATCTCAGCACTAAAGACAAGCACAGGCTCAGAGTGAAAGGACGGAAGACAATACTCCAAGCTAATGGCAAACAAAAGAAAGCAAGTGTTGCCATACTCGTAACAGACAAAGTAGACTTCAAGATAAAACAGGTTAAGAAAGACAGAGAAGGGAAATATATAATAATAAAAGGGACACTCCATCAAGAAGACATATCACTTATAAATATATATGCACCCAACATAGGAGCACCAATGTACATAAAGCAACTATTAACAAACCTAAAAGGAGACATTAACAACAACACAATAATAGTAGGGGATCTTAATACCCCACTTACATCAATGGATAGATCATCCAGACAAAAAGTCAATAAAGAAATAGTAGACTTAAATGAAAAACTGGATGAGATGGACCTAGTAGAAATATACAGAGCACTCCATTCAAAAACAGCTGACTACACATTCTTCTCAGACATGCATGGAACATTCTCAAGGATTGACCATACGTTGGGAAACAAAGCAAGCCTCAATAAATTTAAGAAGATTGAAATCATAACAAACATCTTTTCAGACCATAATGCTATGAAACTGGAAATGAAGTATGAAAAAAAAAACTGAGAAAGTGACAAAAATGTGGAGATTAAACAACATGCTACTGAACAACCAATGGATCATTGATTAAATTAAAGGAGAAATTGAAAACTATCTGGAAACAAACGAAAATGAAAATATGCCATACCAAACCATATGGGATCCAGCAAAAGTAGTCCTGAGAGGGAAACTCATAGTGATACAAGCTCACCTTAACAAACAAGAAAAAGCCCATATACGCAACCTTAATTTACACCTAACAGAACTAGGAAAAGAAGAACAAACAAAGCCCAAAGTCAGCAGAAGGAGAGAAATAATAAAAATCAGAGCAGAAATAAATGAAATTGAGACCAAAAAAACAGTAAAAAGGATTAATGAAACAAAGAGTTGGTTCTTGAGAAGATAACAAAATCGACAAACCCTTAGCCAGGCTTACTAAGAAAAAAAAGAGAAAAGGCTCAAGTAAATAAAATTAGAAATGAAAGAGGAGAAATTACAACAGATACCATGGAAATACAGAGGATTATAAGAGAGTACTATGAGAAATTATATGTCAACAAATTGGATATTCTAGAAGAAATGGATAAATTCTTAGACTCACATAACCTCCCAAAACTGAACCAAGAAGAAATGGAGAATCTAAATAGACCAATCACAAATAAAGAGAGTGAAATAGTAATCAAAACCTCCCAAAGAATAAAAGTCCAGGACCAGATGGCTTCTCCTGTGAATTTTACCAAACATTCAAAGAAGATTTAATACCTATCCTTCTCAAACTATTCCAAAAAATAGAGGAAGATGGAACACTTTCTAAGTCATTCTACAAGGCCAACATCACCCTGATAACAAAGCCAGACAAAGACAATACAAAGAAAGAAAATTACAGGCCAATATCACTGATGAACATAGATGCACAAATCATCAACAAAATATTGGCCAACCGAATACAGCAATACACTAAAAAGATCATACACCATGATCAAGTGGGATTTATACCAGGGACGCAGGGATGGTTCAATATCTACAAATCAATCAACGTGATACATCACATCAACAAAACAAAGAATAAAAACCACATCTCAATAGATGCAGAGAAGACATTTGACAAGATACAACATCCATTTATGATAAAAACTCTCAACAAAATGGAAATAGAAGGAAAGTACCTTAACATAGTAAAGGCTATTTATGACAAACCCACAGCCAACATCATACTCAATGGGGAGAGACTGAAAGCCATTCCTCTGAGAACAGGAATGAGGCAGGGCTGCCCACTCTCACCACTCCTGTTCAACATAGTACTGGAGGTTTTGGCCAGAGCAATTAGGCAAGAAAAAGGAATAAAAGGAATCCAAATAGGTAATGAAGAAGTGAAACTCTCACTATTTGCAGATGACATGATTTTATATATAGAAAACCCTAAAGAATCTGTTGGAAAACTATTAGAAACAATCAACAACTACAGCAAAGTTGCAGGGTACAAAATCAATCTACAAAAATCAGTTGCATTTCTGTATGCTAGTAATGAACTAACAGAAAGAGAGCTCAAAAAGATAATACCATTTACAATTGCATCAAAAAGAATAAAATACCTAGGAATAATTCTTACCAAGGAGGTGAATGACCTATACAATGAGAACTACAAGATATTAATGAAAGAAATCGATGATGACATAAAGAAATGGAAAGATATCCCATGCACGTGGATTGGAAGAATAAACATAGTTAAAATGTCTATATTACCTAAAGCAATCTACATATTCAATGCAATCCCAATCAGAATCCCAATGACATTCTTCACAGAAATAGAAAAAAGAATCCTCAAATTTATATGGGGCAACAAAAGACCCCGAATAGCTAAAGCAATCCTAAGAAAAAAGAACAAAGCAGGAGGCATCACAATCCCTGACTTCAAAACATACTACAAAGCAATAGTAATCAAAACAGCATGGTACTGGTACAAAAACAGACACACAGATCAATGGAACAGAATTGAAAGCCCAGAAATAAAACCACACATATACAGACAGCTAATTTTCGACAAAGGAGCTAAGAACATACAATGGAGAAAGGAAAGTCTCTTCAATAAATGGTGTTGGGAAAACTGGACAGCCACATGCAAAAGAATGAACGTGGACCATCTGCTATCGCCATTCACAAAAATTAACTCAAAATGGATCAAAGACCTGAAGGTGAGACCTGAAACTATAAAACTCATAGAAGAAAATATAGACAACACATTATTTGACATTGGTCATAAAGGAATCTTTTTGGATGACATGCCTACCCAGACTAGGGAAACTAAAGAAAAAATAAACAAGTGGTACTTTATCAGATTAAAGAGCTTCTATAAGACAAACGAAACCAGAATCAAGATGAACAGACAACCCACCAGCTGGGAGAGAATATTTGCAAAACATACATCTGACAAGAGGTTGATCTCCATAATGTATAAAGAACTCACACAACTGAACAACAAAAACACAAACAACCCGATCCAAAAATGGGCAGAGGAAATGAACAGACACTTCTCCAAAGAAGATATACAGGTGGCCAATAGGAACATGAAAAGATGTTCAACATCACTAATCATCAGGGAAATGCAAATCAAAACAACACTAAGGTATCACCTCACGCCCTTTAGAATGGCTATAATCACCAAGACAAAAAACAACAAATGTTGGAGAGGATGTGGAGAAACAGGAACCCTCATACACAGCTGGTGGGAATGCAAACTGGTGCAGCTTTTATGGAAAACGGTATGGAGATTCCTCAAAGAATTAAAAATAGAGATACCCTATGACCCAGCCATCCCACTACTGGGAATCTATCCAACAAACCTGAAATCAACAATCCAAAGAGGCTTATGCACCCCTATGTTCATTGCAGCATTATTCACTATAGCTAAGAAGTGGAAGCAACCTAAATGTCCCTCGACTGACGATTGGATCAAGAAGATGTGGTATATATATACAATGGAATACTACTCAGCCATAAAAAAGACAAAATCATCCCATTTGCAACAACATCGATGGGCCTGGAGGGTATTATGTTAAGTGAAGTAAGCCAGAAGGAGAAAAACAAGCACTGTATATCTCACTCATATGTGGAATATAAACCAACACATGGACAGAGAAAATTGTATTGTGGTTACCAGGGGCAATGGGGGTGAGGGGTTGGCACAAGGGGTGAAGGGAGTCATATATATGGTGATGGACAAACAAAAATGTACAACCCAAAATTTCACAATGTTAAAAACTATTAAAACATCAATTAAAAAAACAACTGTATATATTGGACAGGAAATAAACTAAAATATCTCATCAGTTCAAAGAATACTTTAAATTGCTTTTATTATATATAAATCTATTGTGTTCTTTCCAAATCTTCAGTCTGTTGCTCACTTCTATAAGTAACATTGTTTTGACAGTAAAGAAGGAATAAACAGTTGAACACTTGCATTTAAACATACCTGTTATAGAATCGTCAATATGATACAATAATATGCTTCCAATTCCATAAATCTGGGATAGTAAAACAAGCGCTTTTGCCTTTTAAGTGAAATTCAGACATGAAGACTATTCAATATTCATTTTATTTATAAAATAGGTGCTTGTATAGCATCAAAACTGAAGTGTATAATATACTTTCATTGCGTAGTGTTTTTAAAATAAGAAAAGTCACACCTACACATATGTCCTCTAAATAGGCAACATTGAAAATTTAACATTTAAGGACCTATTCAGTCATCTGGATGCTCCTTTCAAATAAAGGACCTTTCAGAGCAGTATCTTTTCCAGTGACTTTCCCAGGCTGGGTGGCTGATAAATAATGGAAACATAGTAGAAGACATCTCTGGATGACAGAGCATCAAAAGTGGAGACTATCACACAAATAGTTGGGAGAATTGAGAAAGTCACAGATGCGGTAAATACAGGAAGGGATACAATGTAAAAAGGACCTGGAGTCTGGCAACTAATAATTAGGAAAGAAAAAGAAGTCACATTTACCTAGAGCTCAATTTAAAGAAGAAGCAATTTGGAATTTTGAGAAACATAAATAATTTTAATTTACCTTTTCTCTTTCTGACAGAACAGTGGTACAAAACCGGTAGAAATCTAAAGCAGCTTAATTTGAGGAAGAGATGGACTTGAATGAGAGAAATTAGAATAGTAGTCATGTTTAATTTTTGATTGGCAGTTTTGTCAAAAACTTTCAATTTTCTAAACAGTATTTCACCCGCTGTCTCCCTCCATATGCTTTAAAGATTTCTTATTAAAAGAACACAATAAAATTAGTAGTTTTGCAATATCATCATTGGGAATCAAAGGCCTGAGGAAGAAATTTGTGGAATGGCAGTGGGGCTACAGTGACTCTCTCTTTAGACAAAAACAAAACAAAACAAATGTATAGAAGTAGGGAGAAGCGGATAAAACACGTAGATAAGAGCCAATAAGATATTTCACACACACACACACAAAAGGAAATTCAGCTGTTTGCCATCATGAAAGGCCACAAGTGTGAGTAGCAGAAGACAATGTAGCTCAGGCAGACAAGTGATGCCCGTTCTGCTCTCCAGCTATAGAGACCACCCACACAGCTGAGACCCTAGAAACACTGTCACTCACTCATTCATTCATCAGGCGTTTGTTTGTTGAGCTATTACTAAGAATAGAAATCTGGTAGGAACTGACGATACAGCAGTTGAAAAAAAAATGCCATGATCTCTACCCTAACAAAGCTTAAAGATCCTCACGAATCTTAAAAAACGTCCATCACAAATGTGAGAGAACATCCGCATATCAGAATTTTGGTAGTATACAAAACATTTGTATAGAGAGATCTCAGAAAACGTCTGAATTTACAGTAGATAAGCATGTAGAGACTCAGAATACTGAGATTTTTAGAATAGCACTACAAATTTGACTTCTTTTTATCACATCAGGTAAATCTTAGGTTACATTGGTTATCTATAATAGTGGTATTAAGGAGAGAAGAAAGCAAGGAACATGTGACATCAGTGAGGCTTATGAAATACTTGTGGGAGGGGGATGGTAAAACCATGAAATCTACAACCCGTCTGGGTGGATTCCTGAAAGGAGGCAAGGAAGGAGTTTTAAATAATCAGTCAAAGGTAAAAAGTTTTAGAAAGGCAAGAAGAAGAACAGAGAGAGTAATACACGCGGCAAAAAACAGAGAAATCCTTGGAATCAGAGGGCTAGGGAGTTACATTCCTGAGAGAAGTACACGACTGGCATGCAGCCAAGGCAGCCTAAGATGTTGCAGATCAACTGAAAATAACGAAGGCAGTTTTGTAGGCAGAATCCACAACTGCCGGCCAATGCCCATATTCACTCACTGCTATCTACTCCTGGTAGGCTGCTATTCTGGTCCAGTGAAAGCCAACAGAATCAAATTTTTGTCCTGAAGCCAAGAAGGGGTGGGTCGGATAGATAAAGATCTACCTTCTCTATGGAATGATGAAAAAATAATCACGTTTATGGTTAGAATCAGGAAAAAATTAATACCTGCAAAAGCATGTACCGTTTAGAATTTGTGACAAGCTAAAAGTAGAGCCTAATATGGAAATTAAATCGCAAAATATTTAAAAATAAGTCTGTGGATATTTTATTCTATATATTTTTTCCTGCTTTAAGAAAAACTGTGTATGGGAACAGAGCCATTATGGAGACATTGGAAGTACACTGTATAGGAGTGATTCTATAAAGAGAATGTCCCTCATTACAATGTCATTTTTCAAAAATTATTTAAGAAACCTCTATACTCATTTTCACTTGCATGAATAATTATAAGTGTATAGCAAATGTAAAACAAAATAGAGGAACCAAGTACTCAACATGTTTCAGATCATGATTGATATGTATGTATGTATGCAAACAACTAAATTCGTCTCCAAGTTCCTTATTCATTAATATGTCCTTGTTCTGTAATGAGAAGCCTTTATTGAGGGACGATGTTTGAAAACACAGTTGCATAGTTTAGTCAACTTATTTCATGATGATTAAATTAAAACAAAACATTTGTCATTAATAGCACCTTTGATTTACTAATCCCTCGCCTTAGATGGGACTAAATACAGCTTTAAGGACTTTCTGGATACTTTCTCCTATACTTTTCATCAGCTACACACAGACAATGAAAACTTAAAGATGTAATCTTGTCATCATCCTCAATAAAGAACATTTCAAACAGAAGACAAAATGTATATGTATTCACAAAGAAAACAATAGAAAGCAAGTGCTCACTGGACCTAATTGCTTTTACGTGTTGTCCTTCATACAGAATGGTAAACCAACATCAGTAAGGTGAACATCAGCCAACCTTAGCTTTGAGGCGTTCTGTGGACCAATTTTCTGGTCATTAACTCACCCCCACTCTGCTAATCAATCACAGATATAATAATAAAAATAACTATGACTGAAGAGTTCTCTATTTTTTTCAACCTCAATTTTAATAATCTCTATTTCTTGTAAGAAAAAAACATGCATTGTTTCAATCAAGAACTTTAGCTCAATGGGATTTTTTTTCAGACTATTGCGCTAATCCATAGCTTTATAGTTACATTCAGTGGGAGACTTTTAAAATCATGGTTCCAGATTTTTTTAAACATTATTTGAGAATAGCTCCAATTTTCAGACTTTATGATACTTCCCAGAGACTCAGATAGCCCCCAAAAAATATAAAATGGAAATTGGCCAAAGAAATTCAGCAGCAGAGATGCTGAGCAAACTTGAGGCATAGGAAAGAGGTGAGTACCCTGGGGGGTGACTACAGGGGTGGGAAGAATGACTTCTTATTTGCCTTAAAAACTCTTTCCTCTAACAGGAGAAAGTGCCTACTTCCTTGCCCACCAGAATATTTGAGAATTACTTAACTAGCTGTGTTGAGCTGGTTTTACAGAGACAGACATAATTAGGGAAAAAATGAAGTTGGGACTATCGCAGAATTTACTTTGGCAATTTATGTCAAATGATATTATAGTTCACTCTAAAAAATTAATTTTGTTTTATTTTCTTTCCATTCAACATCAAAAGAAAATGTGAAAAGTAAAAACAAATTAACATAAAACAATTCCGTTGGTTAGTTCGTTGATTTCCCACCTAAAACAAAAACTAATTTATCTGTTCTGTCTTTGTTTCGTTTTGTGTCTTTTTCACTGAATTACTGTAAAATGTAGTGTTGCACTAGAATCTAATGACCAGATAACCTGTACATTTTCTTCCAATTCTAAAAGTTTATGATCCCTTGATTATTTTTGCATCAAATAAAAACAACCTTTTTTCTCAGAATATAAAAATAGTGCGTTATTAAATTGCAAAGTAATGCCCATGACAAATTGAAATTATGTCTAAAGATTAATTCATATTATTTATAATGCTGTTCACTGTCTCCCCTGAGAAGTAAAAACCAAAAAATAAAGAAGTACATATAAAATAGTGCCCAAATCACCCTGTATTTATATAGTTTTCAGATCATTCCTAATAACTAACAAATTTCAAAGTTTACATTCTCTTAAACTGAATTTTTACCCCACACACACAACCTAGTTGTTTTTTCACGCTGTCCTCATGTGACACTGTTGGATAGATTAAGATAAATGAGGCTTCCTTTTGAAATGTATGTCTCTTTTGTAAGGTGTCATTAAGCATCTGGTGCATGAATGTTTTTTCTTATTTTCATATTTAGATTTCACTTTATTCCTTCATTTAACTATAAATTTCTAGACATACACTATTGTAATTGCTTAAGTTAAATGAGAAATAGGCATTTAAATCTCAAAGAAAGTTTACAGTGAATATTCAAAATTGATGTGAGTCACCAAAACCTACAATCTGAACGATGCAGCAATAGAACTTCAAGAAAGTGTTAACCTTACCCTTGAAGGGAAATTTAAAAATTCAAATCTGAAACTAGAGCTAGAAAAAGACATTAATGAACAATAATCAAAATTTAGATGCTAAACGTCATTCTTCAAATGCCAGAAGATACATAAGCCTATTATATTGTTGAACTAAATTCATTAATTATATTATTAAGAAGCTGCTTAAGTGCTGAAACAGACTATAATGATAATATATTAATGTAAAGCAACAACAAATTTAAATTTTTCTCTCTAAGTATAACTTAAATTTCAGTTCTGCATAATCGTTCTTTCTTTCTCTTGTATTAATACCTGCCTAGGATTTCTAGTACTATATTAAATAAAAGCAGTAAGAGTGAATATCCTTCATTTCTCCCTGATTTTAGGGGGAAAGCGTGCAGTGTTTCACTGTTAAGTATGATGTTAACCATAAGTTTTTCAGAGATGTTCTCTGTGAGATTGAAGAAATTTCCATCATTCCTTGTTATCTGAGAATTTTTATTAGGAGTCAATATTGGGTTTGTCAAATGTTTCTGCATTGATAAAACCATGTGATTTTTCTCCTTTAGTCTGTTAACAATGGTGGATTACATCAATGGATTTTTGAATATTGAAACAATCTTGTATTCCTGGAATACAAGAATATGGTATATAATTGTTTTCATATGTTGCTGGATATGATTTTCTAATATTTTGTTGAGGATTTTTACATCTATGTTCATGAGAGATAGTGGTCGGTAGTTTTCTTGTACTGTCTTTTGTTTAGGTATCAGGTAATGTTAGCCTCATAAAATGAGTTGGGAAGTGTTCTTTTTCTTCTGTTTTCTAAAAAGAGATGCATAAATTTTTTTTTTTAATTCTTATTTAAATGTTTGTAAAACCCAGTGACACACTCTGAGACTGGAGATTTCTTTTTCAAAAGTTTTTTCTTTTTTTTTAATATGGATTCAATTATTTTATTCATTATAGAACTATACAAATTATCTATTCCAGTTTTGGTTAGTTTTGGTAGTTTTATTTTTTCCCCAAAGAATTGGTCCTTTGCGTCAAAGCTGTCAAATTTGTGTGGGTAGAGCTGCTTGTAATATTCACTGATTACCCTTCTAATGTCTTCAGCATCTGTAGTAATAACCCCTCTTTTATTCTTCGTATTGGTAATTTGTATCTTCTCTCTTGTCTCTTTATCAGTCTTGGTAAAAGTCTATCAATTTTATTTATTTTTTAATTAACTAGCTTTTAGTTTCATTGATATTTTTATGCATATTTTTGTTTTCTATTTCATTCATTTCTGCTCTTATTTCCTTCCTTTAACTTGCTTTGGGGTTATTTTCTCCTTCTTTTTCTACTTTCTTGAGGTTGTGGCTTAGATTATTGTTTTTAGACACTTTTTAAAAATAAGCATTTGGTGCTATAAATTTCTCTTTAAGCACTGCTTTGGTACACCCCACAAGTTTTCATATGCTGTGTTTTTATTTTATATAATTCAATGTTGTTGTTGTTATTGGTTTATTACCATTGAGACCTACTCTTTTATCCATGAATTGTTTATGTCATTTAATTTCCACATGTTTGGAGATATCTTTCTGTTATTAATTTCTAGTTTGACTTCATTATGGAAAAAAAACATATTCTGTATGATTTTAATGATATCAAATACGTTGAGGTTTATTTTATGACCCAGGATATGATCTATTGATAAATGTTCCGTGAGCATGTGACAAGGATGCATATTCTGAAAATGCTTGGTGGAGTGTGCTGTAAATGTCAATTAAATCCTGTTGGTTGATGTTGTTGCTATACCCTTGCTGATTTTCCGTCTAGTCATTCTGTCCTGAAAGGACAGGCATGTCCTTTTATATAGGCATCGAAGATCTCCACTATAATTGTATTTTGTCTATTTCTCCTTTGAGTTCTGTCAGTTGTTGCTCAATGTATTTTGAAGGTCTGTTGCTTAGTGCATACACATTTAGGATTATTATGTCATCTTGTTTTTAGTGTACTGACCCTTTTATCATCATGTAGCATTTCTCTTTGTCTCTAACAATTTTCTTTGCTTTGAAATCTACATTATCTGATACTATACTCACTCCAGCTTTCTTTTGTGTGATTAGTGTTTACATGATATATTCTTTTTTCATCCTTTTACTTGTAGTTTATCTTTATATTTGAAATAAATTTATTGTAAAAAATATAGTTGGGTCATAATTTTTAATCCATTCTACCAGTCTGTGTCTTTTTGTATTTAGACCATTTACATTTAATGCAATTATTGATATGCTAGGACTTAAATATGGCATTTTAATATTTGTTTTCTGTTTATACCCTTTGTTTGTTGTTCCTCTGTTTTTCTTTTCCTGCCTTCTTGTGAGTTACTTGATCTATTTTTAATATTTCATTTTGCTTTACCTATAGTGTTTTTGAGTATATCACTTTGTATAAGTTTTTACATACATAATTTAACACTGTTAACTAATATTGATAGTTTACCAATTCAAGTGATATGTAAGAAATTTAGCACCATTTAGATCCTTTTACTCTCTTTATAATTAGTTGTCATAAATATCTCATTTAAATACATTGATAACCATGTCAGACAACACATTAATTTTGCTTTCAAGTAACTAATATAATTTTGAAAACTCAAAAGTGGAAGAATATCTATTATATTTACCCACACTTTTCCCTATGTCATTGTTATTTCTCTGGTCCTCATATTTCGTGTTTCCTCCTTTTGTCATCTCTTTTCTTGTTGGAGAACTTTCTTTATAACCATTCTTTTGGTAGTCTGTTTTATTTTTCCTAAGGAATTTGTCCATTGTGTCTAAGCTGTCAAATTTATGTGTATAGAGTTGTTTGTAGTACTCCCTTGTTATCCTTCTAAAGTCTTCAGAGTCTGTGCTAATATCTCCTTTTCTATACCTAGTGACTAATTCTCTTAGTTTTCCTTTACTTGAGAATGCCATTTTTCCTGAAAGATATTTTTGTTCTATAAAAAATTGTGGGGTAACATCTTTCAGTAATGGAAAATTTTTGTACTGCTTCATCTGGCTTCATGGTTTCTGGAGACAAATCTACTGTCAATTGGATTATGTTTTCCTATGGGTAATGTTTTATTTCTCTCTGGTTGCTTTATGGTTATTTCTTTCTCCTTAGTTTTGAGAAATTGGATTATGATGTATCTGGGTGTGTATTTCTTTAGATTTATCTTGTTGGTATTGCCTCAGCACCTTAAGTCTGTATGAAGGTTTATGCTATATTTGGGAAATTTTCAGCCATTATGTCTTCCAATTTTTTTTTCTGTTTCTCCATTTTTTTCTCCTCTCCTTCTGGGACTCCAATGACACAAATGTTAGAACTTTTGTTATTGTCCACAGATCTCTGAAACTCTGTTCATTTTTACTCTGTATTTTTCAGTTTGGATAATTTCTATTAATCTATCTTCATCATTCTTGAGTCTTTCTTCTCTCATCCCACTTCTGCTATTGAGCCCTTCTAGTGAGTTTTCATTTTGGTTATTGTATTTTTCAGTTCTAGAATTTCCATTTAGTTCTTCTCTGTATCTTCTGTGTCTTTGTTGAGACTTCCTATACTTTTAATTTTCCAAGTGTTTGCAATTGCTTATTGAAGCATTTTTATGATATTTACTTTCAAATCTTTGTCAATTTTTTCCAAAATTTCTGTGAATTTTGTGTTGACATCTGTTGATTGTCTTTCTCATTCAAGTTAAGATTTTCCTGATTTTTGATATGACTATTTTTAATTGGATCCTAGACATTTTGATATTATGTTATGAATTCTTGGTCTTATTTAAACCTCTTTGCTGTTGACCAGGCCACGAAGCAGGGCTTTTTCTCACACACAACCTCTGCAGATGGTCACTGGCCAAGAGGCAGAGACATCTCATTATTTGCGTAGGATGTTTGCTTCCCATTTTTATTCTCATTCTCGCTCTTTGGAATTATTGGCTGATTTAGTTTCTTCAGCTCAATCCTTGGTATATTCCAGGAGTTTTGATTTAGACACATTTGTCTGATTCTATTTTTGGTTCCCTCAGATAGGACTTCCTACCTTATGTTTTGTTCCTAAGACATAAATAAAATAGGCCTATTTATTGAGGTTTCCATTGGAGCCTATCTAGACTCCTCATAATATGGAGAATTATAAATTGAAGGACAACTCGTTGCAGGTATATGCAATAAAGTTTAAGCACTGTCAAAATCGCAGAAAGCTGGAGGGAGCTGTCTATAGGGGTCAGTTATGACTACATGGAAGTCCCAGGATTTAGTCAAACAGTGGTCTTAGACAAATAATTTTTATTTTCGTCCAGATGGAGAAAGATTTGATTCTTAATTATGAAATCATGCCAGAATTAGAAGTCAGAAAATAGCAAATCTATGCTTCAGATTGGATAAGTTAACTGAGAGAACAAACAGAAAGGGAAGATGAGAGCCAGGTGTTTCGTTGGGTGGGAGGGAGTAGGATGGGACAGGAGAGATAAAGATGTTCAACTATAAGATAAGAGAATGGAAGATGACTTATGGATACTAGAATCTAAAATTGCAAAGTTCAAGTATCTATTTTGGTGTTCCCTTTACAAGTGCTTTGGCAAGATTATCCAGGCTGCAGAGGATTATTAAAGCATGAGGGCTGAGATGTGGCTGAGAAGGACCAGAAAACGTGAAGGCTAGAGATATGATATTTCTCAAGAAGAGAAATAACCAGTTACATAACAAATATTAGCAATGTATTTTTTACAAGTTAATTTATTCTTTCTATTTTAACTTCTACTACTTTCACAGATAAGAGGTCTGCCCTTAAATCATCTTGCTATTTCAACCCTGCTTTCCTGTATTTCTACCATATCACCTCATGTTGAATTCTTTCAACCTCCAAAATAATACTGGCCCACACTATATAGTATGTCAGATTTGTACTAAATATTAGAGACAATGTAGGAGGTTGACACAGTGGCCTGGAAAACTACTTAACATGTAAAATCTCTGTGTATATATCCCTGGTTTTAAAATGTCTTTATCAGGGGATGGATATTCTTAACAAGGTAATAGAAATGCAGGCATTCCTTGAGTTTTGGGTTGGCTGAATTAGAAGCTTCCAGATTCTATGTTTTTATGGAATAAAAGGATAGGCTTCTGTTATCATTATGAGTTTTTTGATTACCATTGTTGTAAATACAAGTCTTGCTTCATTATTATTAATATGCACTTTTGGGAGTTAATATATGATAAGCAGTTATTGTGTGTCAAGTACTATTCTAGATGCCCTATGAATAGCTCTTTTAATATTAAAACACTTCTTGGAAATTAGATATTATTAATTCCACTTTTAGAAGATTAAAGTGAGATTCAAAGAGGTTCAATAACCTCCCTGCAGGATTTCCTTTGCTCTGTCTGAAAGATTGACCCTTGCTTTTTATTTGCTCAACTCCCTTCTCTTTTCCTCTCTTCTAATTTATTGTAGTTCCTACCCCTCAACTTCCTAATATCTTCCTACCTAGAACAGTTTAGCATTCTCCTCTTCTCTCCCCAGCCCTCAATGTTCTCCTAAATCGTGTGCTCAAGCTCTAATTTTCCAGATCTAAAGAATCCTCTTGAATGAAGTGATTTGTTGACAAAGTCAGTTTTCTCACTGCGTTCCTGATTTTATCTGTACCCTAAAGTAGCCATTTATCTTATTTACCTTAATATCTATGAGATTGATAAGCATAATTCACCATTTTCAAAAATATTTAAGTTGGTCTCAATTAATTTAAAAGCTCTCATTTGAAACATTATGCCTATGTCTACATATTTTTTTAATTTTTATTTTATTTGTGAGTTGTAGCTTCATGTATATCTTTAAAAATCATTTCTAGGGGCCGGCCCGGTGGCGCAAGCGGTTAAGTGCACACGTTCCGCTGTGGCGGCCCGGGGTTCGCCGGTTCGGATTCCGGGTGTGCACCGACGCACTACTTGTTAAGCCATGCTGTGGCGGCGTCCCATATAAAGTGGAGGAAGATGGGCATGGATGTTAGCCCAGGGCCAGTCTTCCTCAGCAAAAAAAGAGGAGGATTGGCATTGGATGTTAGCTCAGGGCTGGTCCTCCTCAGAAAAAAAAAAAAGAAAATCATTTCTAATGATTACTAGTACTATGAAGATGATATGCTTCAGAAATGCAATTTAATTAGCTAATAAGATCAGTGAAGTGGTAAATTAGTCAGCCATAGATGAAATATTTGACACCTATCCTCAAAAGAGGAAATGTTATTTTCTAAAAAGCATGTCAGCTTTAACATTCTCATGGTCTCATGAAATAGAATTTTAAAGCTCAAAAGTACCTTATCAATAACAAAGCTGGGTCCTATCCTTCCTGGGCTACAGATCACTCCCAAGGCTAGGCTTAAGAGCATCATCAAATACCATGTAGTGTTTCAATATGTTGAAAATGTGCATTTCAACACATTGAGTTAAAAACTCTAACTCGTGATTTTTCAAGTGCTATGGGCAAAAGCACAATATTTTTCAATAATTCGTATGAAATATGCAGCAATTCATTAAATACAAAGTAATGAAAATAAATTTAGTATGATTTTTATAGTTTTATGAACAGAGATTTTATTATTTGCCTGGAGCAATCTTAAAATCAATAGAGAAAAGAGAAAGGAAAGCCTAGGCATATTCTGTCTGGGTACAGGAAATCTTAGTTTCTCCTCTTCTCAGTTCTATTCTTTCTCTGCTCTCTTACTCCCTTGCCCTTGCCCTCTGGTCTTTTTCTCTGTCTCCTCTCTCTCTCTCTCTCTCTCTTTCTGTCATTGCAAACAACCAATACATTCTGTTAAAATTTAGCTAGTTGCTGTTATTGTCACTGAAGTTCTCTCACTCAGAATTCATTTTTAAAAAGCTCTTGACTGAATGCTGTTAATAACCTTAAATAAATAAGCATGTATTGAAATCTTCCCACACCGTGCAAGTATGCTAGGCACTGGAGGATCACACGGAAAATAACATGACACAGTTCAGCTCTAAACAAGGGAGAGAAGATAACATATATTTATCACTGTCATACAGAAGAAAATACAACACATGATTTAAAGGTCATTCAAAGTATTATGGAAGAAAGTTGGGATATTAATAGCATTGAGTTATTCAATTTGTATTGCAGATATTTTAATTTTTGTGCACTGTACTTACTATATGCTTATAAGTCAGGCAAAGCTTGAGTCTCTCTGTATGTTTTATTTACTTCTTGTTCTTTTTTATGCCATGTAAATGAACTTATTAGAAGTATTCAAGGGGCCAGCTCCGTGTCTTGGCGGTTAAGTGTGAGCACTCTGCTGCTGGAGCCCAGGTTCGGATCCGGGCGGGCAGGTGCACCACTTGTCCGGCCATGCTGAGGTGGCATCCAGTATACAGCAACTAGAGGGATGTGCAACTATGATGTACAACTATCTACTGGAGCTTTGGGGACAAAAGGGGAAAAAAAAAGGAGGCGGATTGGCAATAGATGTTAGCTCAGGGCTGGTCTTCCTCAGCAAAAAGAGGAGGATTGGCACGGATGTTAGCTCAGGGCTGATCTTCTTCACAAAAAAAAAAAAAAGTACTGAAAATATTTCATTATCAAGTTCTATAATAGTTCCCAAGCAGAAGATGAAAAAAGAATTATCACCATCGGATGACATATTTTGAGAGTCACAGAAATTTTTTAAAAAAGAAAGAAAGAAATGATGTTTTTACTCTGAAACAGCAGGCATGAGCTATTCCTGTTATGTTGCCATTCTGAATGGAGTGATTGAACACAATGAAATAAGAGACCAATGCACCTTACCTTTGACACGTCAGGCCTATGATACACCTTGACTTCAACTTAGCTTCTAACTCACTTGCAGGGCTCAAACAATCCTGTCTAATTTATTGGCAGTCTTAACGTCCCCAAAGTGGTTTGTCTTGTTTGCACAAAACTGAACTCCAAGCAAATAATCCAAATGTTTAATCTCGTCTAGCACAGCTAACATAAAAATAACCCAAAGTTGAAGTACTGTGGAAAAATATCTGCAGAAAATAGACTTATTTTAAGCAAATTACAAGCTCATTTTAAAGGAGAATATTATAAACAAAAATCCATTTTCTTGTATGCACTTCAAAGGACATTGAGTTTTGGTTGGGATTTTTCTGGTTAAAATATGATTATCCAAAGTAAATAGTCTTTAAGATCTTGCTTAAGCAAATTTGCTTTTGCTAAATTTGAAAATATTTTACATGCCATCTGCTGTGTTCCTGTTGATTAAAAAGCTTAATATTAATATTGAATATTAATATCTTGCTACTGAATTCCATGATTCACTTGATTTCCACATAGAAATTATTTTAAAATATAATAAATTGATATTTGACATTTGTATTTACTTTTCAATGTTAAAAATCTATTTAGATTTGTCTTATGATGTGGTGTTATAAATTAAATATAAGAAATAAAGAGCTTTAGATAAAAATCAAGAGCTAAATAAAACTTCTATTTTTTCCTTTAAATGTTTTTAAGATTCTAAGATACTCCAGGCTTTCCTATAGTAATTTTTTACAAGTGACATTACTTATGCAAGGTGAAATTATGTCATTCTAGTCTTTTTTATTAATTCCATTAATTTTAGTGTAATTATTTTACATAGAAGACAGAGAAAGCTAACTTCTGTATAAAATAATAAAAGCAAAGCATACAAACTTTTTGTAAAATCTAAAGCAAATAAAATAATAAAACAAAGAATTATTGTAGTACCATTTTTAAAACTAATTTCTAAGAAAAAAGTATATAAATGATAGAATAAGCATGAGAGATATGTGCATGGATCTTAATACATACCAAAAATGAAAATAAATCAAAAATTATAGAAAAATATTTCTTAAGTGTAGGCAATCTTTATTTTGGTGATTATTATAAAACAAAAAAGAAGGAGGAGAAGTAGTATGGTAAGATTAGAAAAGTTCCTAAGTTTTCTATTTGTATTATACCTGGCATTATTTGATGTTCTTAAATATTTATCCTTAACATTCCTATAAGCTGCTTTTTGAAACGCAATAAACAATTTATGTCTTGCTGTGAGGGATATATAACTGAACACAATAATGAATACACACTTAAATCTAAATTATTCATTTGTTATATTACAAAAAAAATGATTCAATATTTAGGCAATGCTCTTGATTCATAATTAAAGCCTTTGCTTCAATATTTGATTAAAATTAATTCTGAGTCCAGTAACACTATAATAACATTTAGTGTCAATCATTTAAAAATTGTTCTGTGTCATGAGGGAGAAAAGCTATTATCAGGCCTAAGAATTAGTAAAAGTGTCAGGCAAGTAAATAACCTGTCATACAGCTGTTAGTACTGATTAATCTCTGAAGCACCATCACCTCCATAAATGAATAAGAAAGGTAGAGGCCAATGAGACTAGCAAACATTCACTAAATATGTGAGGTTAGCCTAGTTCTTATCCAAATTTTACTGATGTTGCTCTATGAACAGTTTAAAACATTATTTCTAAAAATGTATATTTTACATTATTTTACTGTAAGTGGGACATTAATTCATTGCAAAATACTTATAAAGGAGTAGGTCATCAAAGAAGAAGAAGAAAGAGAAAGGAAGGGAGAGAGGGAGGGAATAAACAAGGAAAAAAGAAAGAAAAGAGTTGTCCCACCAGTGGGGTATTGGGTTTTTTTATTTGAAACCAGAAATATTAAATAGAAAGATAGATAGATGATAGACAGTTGGATGGATAGGTAGATAGATAGATAGACAGATAATCTTAAAGAAAACAATCTGTTTTCTAATTGGCAATTCTGCCATTACCTTTTCCTGCTGACAAGATTTTTATTCTTTTTTTTTTTTTTTTCTTGTGAGGCGATCAGCCCTGTGCTAACATCCGCCAATCCTCCTCTTTTTTTTTTTTTGCTGAGGAAGACGGCCCTGGGCTAACATCTGTGCTCATCTTCCTCCACTTTATATGGGACGCCGCCACAGCATGGCTTGCCAAGCAGTGCGTCGGTGCGCGCCCGGGATCCGAACCAGCGAACCCCGGGCCGCCGCAGCGGAGCGCGCGCACTTAACCGCTTGCGCCACCGGGCTGGCCCCACCTGCTGACAAGTTTTAATCTGTAAAGCTATATTTAATTTATGAATGGTATTCTATCACATGAATATACCTTGAATTCTTCAAATATTAAGAGCTATATTTAGGAACTATATTTAAGTTCAATGCAGTTTTCTACTAGTATAAAAACTTTCCCTGCAGCTTTTATGATGTATCTGACTGATGGTTCCTGAAAATGACTGAGGAGGCTCAGCCTAGTGCAGGGACACAGCTCTCTGAGGGGAACACAGTAAACAAGGACAGATGAGTAAGATAGGCACCGCTGACAAGCTGTCTCTGCAGCGTTGGAGAAGCCCAAATAGTGTATTTAAAATAACTTTTTCAAAATTGGTCTTTGGCTCCAGAATTTAAAATTAAAACCCTGCAATGTCATTACAATATAACTAACAAAAATAAAACCGTATCTGAATCTTTGTGTTATAAGCCTTCCTGGGAACTATAGAATATATACGAGCATAAACAAATAGACAAGAGAGATGCTATTTGTTTCCAATACTCAAGATGGTGACTACTTAAGGACTTCCAGAGATGGCTGTATTTGCTCTCAGAGTTGGACTTGGTCCTGCCAGATGTTCCATGGACGCTGTTAAATAAAGTGGTGGAAGTCTCAGCTGCCTGCTCTAGAGGAAAGGGCTTGGGTTCTAAGCTCAACTATGCAATTGTAATCACAAAAATAATTCTCTCCTATTACCAATATTACAAAGCAGTCACTCAAAAATGATTTTATGTAACATTTGCAATATTCTTGTGAGGTATGAATTATATCATTTTAGGTTCTAAGAGAAAAATTTAGGGATATTTGAAAAATAAACTATAAACTGAGAAAAAATAAATTGCTTAAGGTATCATTTGTTTTTACTTAACTTCATGCTATTATAAATAGCATGGGCGAGCAGTGAGAGAAACAAGAAGGGGGTGTGTGGGAGGGTTGTTCTTCATGGATTCTTTTCTAAAAGAAAAATTATTCATGTGTTTTATAATGGCAAAATGTCAAGCCATTTGTAATTGGTCCTGTAGTCCAATGTTTCATGAACCTTGTACCACAAGGTTCCCTTAGAGTTCCCTATATGTGTGGGAGTGAGCGGAACTCAGAACCAGAGGGCCAAATCTCACCAGGGCAGTTCAACTTTATCCTGGTTTTCATGTTCATTTTCTTCAAGCACTTTTGTTTAAGCAGATTTCTTAGACTTAAAGGTGTTTAAAACTACCATTTTTGATAAGGGATATTATAACTTTACTCCATGATGGTGGTTTAAAGAAAATTTAGGAGGTTGGTCCAAAGGTATTTAGATTTTCACCATGGTAGAAATCAATCCATTCCATTCTTCATTAACATATTTGATAGGAATCTCATGTCAAAGGAAAGATGTTTAGAAATATTCTGTAAATGGTGAAAGTGTAAATTACTGGAAACATCCATTAAAATCATGAAAATGTGATTTTTAAGAGTTTTAAAGATATTTTCTATTGATTTCCTATCTGTTTTCAATCTAATATTTCCAAATCACTAACTATCCTGTTTCTAACCAGAGAATTCTCAATCAAGACGTAAACTTTATGCTTTGAGAACTGCATCCTCCAGAAACTATTTAGTATTGGAAATCGCTTAATTTCCCTTTCACAAAGAGCTCCAGCACCTTGAAAGCATGAACCAAGTTTTCTCACCTCCAACCATGATAGATGAATATCTCATATTTCTAAATGCTTGATTCTGTGACATTTTGAATGAGGGATTAGATAAGCCAATTTTTTCAAAGGCATAGAGGAAAGAAAAATCATATTAGTATACTGTCACCTCTCTGAAAATTTAATTAAAAATATCACAATTACTTTATTATATGATGTTAATAAAAAATTGCTAGAGGATTTCCAGCAAACTTAAGCTGTGAGTAATTACTTGAATCAACATTTTTATTAAATTAAAGTCATTTATAATTATGAGTTTGACTCCTTAGCAATTTTTCATTAGAATATAAACATACTCATAAATTTTCTAAGGATAAAAAGCCTTTTAGCAAATTTCTTATCTATGCAATTCTTCAATTTATAGTTCTAACATAGTTATAATTTATAACTATGAAGTTTCTTTTTAAGAGGCAAAAAACAATCATAGGTAAAAGCAACATAATGTTTCTGTACTCCCTAGAAACTTGAAGGACTAACTTCAAACCCATTAATCACTTATAAGCCGTTAGATATTATATACAATGTAATTTTTTAAAAACAAACAAATAAACAAAACTGGAGCACCGACCCAGTCCTTAGACTAATCCAGACCAGTTTGCTCATGCTCTTTCCAAAGCAATCTTACCCATTAGCTTCCTGGCTGATTCTGCTAACTGCAATCCCAAGTTCTAGGATGGCTATTTGCCCCCCTATCTAGAAGAAATATGATTATTTGAACATATTTCACATAGGTCAAAAGATAATCCCTAAATCAAAGTGATTTAGAAAACAACCTAGTGATGAATAATTACCTAGGTAAAAAAGTGCACACTGTAAAGTTATCTATATATGAGTATTGTTTTAAATATTGGATGATATATAAATGGCAGGAGGGAAAAAAGGAAGAAAGGGAAGGAAAGAAACAATTAAGGAACAAAGGAAAGACGATCATATTTACTGCAATCACGTGTACATAGGAGGCTATCAGCATCTACAGAGGAAAGATTATAGATGTATATGCCTGTTAGCAAGGAAGTCAAATATCCATGAGAGGGAAGCAGCAGATGGTGGTAATCAAATGAATAAATCATAAGATAATTTAATATATAAATATTTGCCTTACTTATCTCTTACCAGGAAATAGTCTATGTCTGAAAAAGTAGCTATTTGTGGGTTGGCCCGGTGGCGTAGTGCTTAAGTTTGCACGCTCTGCTTCCGCGGCCTGGAGCTCAGCAGTTCGTGGGTTCGGATCCCAGGTGCGGACATACACACCGCTCATCAAGCCATGATGTTGTGGTGTCGCACATACAAAACAGAGGAAGATTGGCACAGATGTTAGCTCAGGGACAATCTTCCGCAAGCAAAAAGAGGAAGATTGGCACAAATGTCAGCTCAGGGCCAATCTTCCTCACCAAAAGAAAAAAGTAGCTATTTGCTCTACTTTCCCCTCATCTTTTCCCACTGTGTGTGTGTGTGAAAGAGAGAGAGAGAGAGAGAGAGAGAGAGACTGATAGGGGAGGAAGTGAGTGGTGATGGAGGGGAAAGAAAATAGTAGACAGAAGTGGTAGATGCTAAACAACCTGGGAATAAAAGAAGGAAATGTGCCAAAGTTGACAGTGCTGCCATGATAGAAACAAAACATGACAACCTAATTCCAACACTTAATAACTATGCCGTATATATATTTTTTCCACTCAGGGCCATCGCCCAATTTAAGCAAGTCCTTCTTCAGACTCCTTTAATTCTTTCCTTTCCTTATCCTCAAAGACATTCCATTATCTCAGGTCATCAGATTCAACCTTCTTGCAAAGTGTGCCTCATTCCAAAATTTCCATTCTTTCCAAATGTCCTTACTAACAAAAATAAAGAGAAAAGTAAAAAGAAGAAACAAACCACTTCCATTCACTGAAGCCAATCTCCACAAGGTATAAATGGATCTCAATAATCACCAAGGGAAATTTCTTAATCCCAAAGACGGCATGGTGTCTGATGTCTCATGAATCTTTCTTTTTCCACTCAAAGCTGGTCACTTATAGAAAACCTCAACTACCACGGTATTTCCTCACCTAGATAATATGGAACTAGAACAAGCTAATCTGCGAATTACTTTCCATGATGCTATGAATATTGAAAGAATTTGTATTTCAGTGTGTATGTAAATTGTCTCTTAAGAAATGACATTAAAATACAATGATAGTGTGGAAGATACTATTTGTTGACTCATTAACATGTTCTTGGGATGTTAATGGTCAAGTCAGAGGCATGCAGGAATTGTAGATTTGTAATCAACAAAAAAAAAAACAGAAAATGAGTACTGAGAAAATCAGAGGAATTACCTAATTTGATGGGTTATTATCTACAAAGAGCTGAAGAGTAATTTCTTTCTTCTATTAGTCGTTAATTTATCAGATGCTGTACAAGTGTACCCATATTTTACCATCCTCACTTCTAACTAATGAGAAAATCAGAATTTTCCCCAAATATGAAGATGAACACACAAGAATATTCCACATATATCCACTGATGGAAGGATTTCATATTTCCCAACCCATTCATCTGTCTTCCTATCTATCTAGTTATCTTCTTTCTATCTTTCTATCATCTATCTATCTATCTATCTATCTATCTATCTATCTATCTATCTATAATCATCTATCTTTATCTATCTATCCAGTTTCACCATGTTTGAACTGGGCATGACTTCATTAAGATTCCTCAATGAAAGTTATTTTAAAATAATCATTCCAGCAAAGGATCATGCTGATATCCAGATATCAACTGACAACCATTTCAGGACTTCACCAAAGCCTACCTATCTAATCCAGTAGATATACAA
Organism: Diceros bicornis minor; assembly: GCF_020826845.1. NCBI lineage: Eukaryota > Metazoa > Chordata > Mammalia > Perissodactyla > Rhinocerotidae > Diceros > Diceros bicornis. Next base: position 61,382,220 of record NC_080742.1, on the reverse strand, counting down.
TGGAAAGGTTGGCACCCAACTGGCTTTGACAAATAGATATTAATGCTGAGGACCAAATGACCATTTACAACAATGACAACCATGGCTCCAAACACATGGAAAAGACCAGAAATAGGATTGGTCTGCATATACGGAAAAGCCCCCAAAACAAAACAAAACAAATCCCACATCTTAGTTTCTTAAAAATAACCATCCTAGATGGATTGACTGTTCTAATTTTACTCCTCAAAACAGAATATGCATCTTAGACACATACCACCTTAGAACAAGTAGTCCCACTCTAATTCCACACTTGCTGCCTTCACAGGAAGTGAGTGGGCATGGTAAAAAAAAAAAAAAATTCATTTATTTTAATATAGAGAAAAAAGTATTTGTAAGAGTATATGCAGCTGAGTTAGTCAGAAAGACAGCATTTGACAAAATATCCCTGTTTGAAGAAAATTATAAGTTGATTTATCAATAACTTGATTATTACATAAATTGTGTCATGTGTGAGATGAATGAAACCATTTATTTTCTTCATAATGAAATATATAGCAGTCAATATAGTAAATTATTTAACATTTTATTAGTAATCATTAGATTTTTCAAAGCAACATATGCATACTTGGCCCAGATTGCTCTCATTTTTGGAGTCCTGTGTTGGCTCTCTTATTCTTTGGGGCTCCTTCCTCTTCCTTGTTACTATCCTTCCTAGATTGTTGATATTCCCATGTCTGCCTCTGAGGTGAGGAATGCCAGTAATTACGACTGAAATTAGAGTTCTGTTTAAAAAATATGGATGATCCGTTACACCAAAAAAGAATTTCAAGTTTTGGCACTTCTTAATTAAAACATTTTTTAAAATGATATACAGAGAGAGTTAGTAACTGTAAAACTAATGTTAAAATGCATTTTTCAATGCCGTATGTTCTCACAAGCTTTCACTTTCACTATTAACTGTGATTTTTAAAACGATGCAAAAGCATATTTATATGTATTCTTATTTTGCATCACAACCATAATTTCACAATAAACATGTATACTTCAGCAGAGTTGGATCTCTAATACCTTAAAAAAATTGATTGCTTTAAAGATGACAAATTATACATTACACATTTAATATTAAATACAACCTTAAAAAATTATCCCTTAAGTAAATTTTCTTTACTTTTAGTATATTCAGCTTTAGGTCAAGCTTTGCTTGAAAATTGTGTTAAAGAAATAGGAATATCAACACTTTTATACATGGGAGGAATATAAAAGCCATCATATCCTTGTGATTTAGGCCTGTGTTCTGCAAAAATTCTGTATATCAAGAGAACAAAAACAGATGTGAGGTTGTTTGGTTCACCCAAAGCTTTGCTCTACTTTCTCTCTGCACTTTGGAGCTATCTAGGGAGAAAGGCGTCTATACCATGCAAAATAATTTGGGAAAATGTTATTTTTAAAATACTGTCTTTCTATTTAGTGATTTAGTGTCTTTCCTCTAGTCAAACAAACTAACTTGCAAAAGCTGGTAAGAGACAAGATACTTTCTTGACTATCAATAGTTAATCTGGAAAAAGTTTTTTAAGGTGTTGCCCGTTCACATAAGAGTGTACAAGAGATTTTAAATAACCTATTGTAAACTTTTCAAAGGAAAATAATCAATGTATGTGGCCTAGGCACAGATCTATGCTCTCCTAATTTGGTAAATGTTTCAACTAAATATTACAAGATTTTATTGATACTCAATTCTTACTTAATTGAATTTCTACTCCTTTGTAGAGCCCAGAATGACCATAAGTTCATTGACCATCTACCATTTTCTCAGTATGCTGTGCTTCCAAATATTTTCTTTGTATCCTTGAATTTATCCATATCCAACATAATTCCAAAATCAGGTAAAGGGTAATATTTCATGCATCTGTGTGACTTCTTATTGAGTATCCCATTTGCTTCCTCAGAGGAACTAGATTAAACAGTCAGCAAATATTACCCTATAGGAATCCATAATTTCTGCCACTCTCAGCCCTTTGATAGATTAGACTATCCAGCAGTGAGTGTAGAGTCAGTAACTATGAACATAGTTCCAAACTGTTGCAAGTGTTAATCTTCTGATAAGATTTTGGAAATTACCTCTTAATAGTGAAAAGAAAGCACTCCTGGAACATAGACAAATAATAGCCTTTTTAGGATTGACATAATTTGCTTACTGAAAACCAAGTTGTAGATAATGAAATCCACCTTTAAAAGTTTTCTTACATTTTTATATCTTTCCTCTAGATCATTCTTTAATGATGATTCCTTAACGATTCTTTAAGACCCCAAGAAGACTTCATTTATCAAAATATCAAGACCGTTAATTAGCCCAGTGCTCAACAGTTGAAAAGATATATAAATTTTGTTTTTAAAAAATTTAATGTTTCAAAGAGTTTGTCTAATGACATTAATTTTCCATTCCTTTTAGGATTACGAAACATATAACAATATTAAAGTAGTTGACCAGAAACTAACACATACGGACTGCTGCATTTGCTTGCTATGGCAGATGCTGTTCTTGTTGCACAATATCCCCTCCTCAGTCATTGACCATTTCCTTGCTCTCAGGACTTCTTTTGACTGACGGCATCATATCTCTATGCCCAAGTAATTTTCACTGACTGCTAATAGCTGCTCTTTCTTCACACAGTCAGGAGAGAAGTACAAGAGAACAAATGCTCCCCAGAAGGAGAGCTCAACTGATAACTCGCATGAGTTAGTGTATGTTCTCCACCATTTCTTAGAGCCTTTCAGGGATATTAAGCTCTATTTGCTCACAGAGGTAACTGGCTTGATAAAATATTCTTTATTGGCCTCCTTTACTTTGCTGTCATACTTCCTCACTTCTCTACTGGCATTTCCAGGGATTATCTTCCAAACAAATTTCTTGTATGGAAATACTTTTCTCAGGGTCTGTGCCTGGGGAAACTCAAACTAAGATACTTGTCTTTAAGATGCCCAATTTTCTCCATATTTTAACATCTTTGGGATTGGTGTGTAACATTGTATTTGGGACCGACATTTGGAGGGCTACTTGGCTCACAATAAATCCTTCAATGGCTGTATCTGTGCTTCTATGATTCTTGTCTCCTCACCATAGCTGATTGGCCTAGTAGCAGAAGCATATGACTCAAGTTGGATCAGTCCTATCTCTTCCAGGAAATTAACACTTGAATAAAGGGCCTCAGAGACTGGACTGGCTGAGGCAATGTTGAAGGCCAAGTCCTAGAGAGAAGAACCATAAACTTCTTTGCTGAGGTCCCAAAGCATTCCCTATTCTCTTCTTTTCCAAGGCTTGATGCCTTTCCTGCAGTACTGAGGCTGTCTCAAAACACTCCAATACATCCGCCTCCCAGAATTGTTTTCTGATGCATGAAATGCCTCTCATCCCATCCCTTACCACAAAAAAAAAAAAAAAAAAAAAAAAATTCATGCTTAAAATCCACAAGGCATTGGTGGAAAATTCCTGATCCATTTATTTCCCTCTGACCATCAAGAGGTTTACTGAGACTTTGAATTTTTTATTTTGCTTTTAATTAATGCACAAGTTAATAATACTAGCCACCTTGAATCCTAATAGTGTATACATTTTGGATAACCAGTAATCATCAAATAGTGAAAGCATGGTTTGAAATCTGTCAAACACAATTTAATTTATCAGCTAAGAAACAGAAGATGCATTTAAAAGATTTTCACTGAGTGCCTATTTTATCATGGCCACCGTGCTGAGTAAATGTGGCAGAGATCAATCTGCTTCATTCTACTCTTGCTCTGCAGAACGATTTTATTGGTTTCTGAATATCTACTTAAAATGTATGGGTTAAATCTTCTTTCAAGTTAACAGGAAGACCAAACTAGAATGTTTTAGCTCCAATTCTAAATTCCTGGGGGACGAACTCTGACAGGCCCAGCTTGGTTCCAGTGTTTACCACTAAAACACCCAATTAAAGCTAAGACAGAAGAGCAATATTTTACAAAATGGTTGCTGAGGGCTCATCACTGTTATGAGGAGGAAGCGGGAAGTTCCTAGGATGTGAAACTGGGGAAAACTAACTAGAGACATCCATCCATTTTAGGTAGGGTGTTCACACATCCTAGTTTTCCTGAGGCATTCCTAGTTTATGTCTATGTTTTAGGTAGAATTACTAAGACTGCCCCCTTTTGCTCTCAAAAGAGTTCTCTCCTTAATGATATATGTCACCCTAATTATAGAGATTGTTGAGGGCAACACTATCCTTTTAACTGAGAGGACAATTGAGACCTAGAAAGGTTAAGAGACTTTTTCAAGGTGATCCAATTAGTAGTAGATCTAAAAGTAGAACTCAGTTGTGCAGTATACCATTTCAGTTATTAGTTTATATTGTCAAATCTATTCTCTTTCATCATTCTACGTTGGATTGACAGCATGATGTTATAGTTGGTTAAAGTACAGTTGAGTTTAGTAGTCAAGGAACAGACCAACCCTAACTCCATTTGGTAAAATCATGATCAGAATTAATATCCTAAACAAGGAGCCAGACAAAGATAAGAGAACATTGTTCTGGCAGAACTTTTCTTGGGATGCAAAATGCTATTACAAAATAGAGTATAATTCCAAGTCATTGTTTTTTGTTTGTTTCCCTAACATTGGTTGAATGGGACCTAACCTTGACTCCATCATTATGGGAATGTGTGCTCTTCTTAAAGAAAACAGCCTGAAAGTTTATGCACTGACCAAGGATAGCCTTCCTTCCAATTGGCTAATTAAACCAGAGAATAACATCTTGCAATGACTCTTCTCTCAAAACAGACATTTTTACCATTCCAAAAAATATTAGAAATGTAGCCCTTCAGCGAAAATATCCCACTTCTGGGGAAATGGCCTTCTTCTGAGATTAGCGTAAAGCAAATTTGTGAAGTAGGCAAATTTGTTAACATTTTAATATTATAAAATCATCCTTCTCTATATCCTTGTTGATAACATTTTCTCCATTCTATCCTCTAGAGTCTGAGTCCTTTTATTTTCTCATCATTTTTTACTTTGAAAATTTGCTCTCTGGAAAGGAATTTTCACATTTCTATAAAGGAGAGATGACGATTAGCTATTGTTATTTCCTAAGATCCCTGTTCTATAAAGTCTTATCTATAAAGCCCAAACATTTAGAAAGCTAGGAATTAAATTTTAGGCATTAGAAAATTGTAATATTGTTTGGAGTAGGTGGGACTTAGAACTCGTCAAGCCACATCAAGCGTATGGTCCCCTAATCCATCCATTTTATCCTTTAGAAGGCCTTCTACTTTAACTTCTATGTACATCTAGAAAAGCAGAATGAAGACTCCTTTCAAAATATTCCAAATTGGAAAGTTAAATTCATAGCTATCCCATTGCAAAAGCACCCTAAAAATATAGCAAGATGATCAATAGCTACTATATATTTCAGTGCCAGAAGCTGAGAAAAAGAATCACAGGCAAAAGATGGAATTTAGATGAGTTCCCTAAGGGAAAGCTTTAGAGTTTTGCATCTTGATAGGTGATTTTCAGAGGAAGCTAAATTACGACTTTTCTCAATCAACTCATACTTAAAAACGTCAGCAACAGCACAATACTTTGAACAATGCTCACGTAAATATATGCCAGCTGAAACTGTGAAATGGATGAGCTGGTGAGCAGGAATTTCAAGTTGAGAAGAAAATTTCTCATACTTTTTACACGACATTAAAAATAAGAAAAGTAAAAGAAATGTTAAGACCATAGTTCTAATTCTAATTATTAATAGCTACAGCAGAAATTCAGACCTGTTTTGGTTTCTTATAGTTATACTGTTGAGTGTTTTGTTGTATTTTGAATAGTAGAATGCTCTAAAAAAATCAATAAAATACTTTACTGAAATTTCAATGACTGTCAAATTTCAAGGCTAATTTTTTAACTTGTTGGCCCTCATTTTTTAATAATATAATATGTCTGGTTATAACCATATCCTACAAATTTCATGGGAATATTATGAGAAATAACTTGATGTTACCAATATACTCTTTAGGAATATTCATAAAAATAAGTGTAAGATGGCCAAGTTTATTTATTAGAGGGTGCTGAAATGTAGAAACTGCGCAAAAATAGTAGCTTCAGGGGTAACTAAATTAAGCATTCATGAATCAGTCTGAAATTTTCGGCAGTACGATTCAGAGGAAAGATATCAGTGACTAAACTGAAAGTTCCTTTGGGACTCCTGGCTGAGTTTACTATTCTATCACCTGTATATTTGCATATTTCTAATTAATTAGTCAAATTATAATCAAAAATATTAAGAATTTGCTTTCTTACACCTTTCAAACTAATGTTTAGCTCAAGTTAGCAATGTTATTAGCCATTTTGAGTTTACAGTTACAGAAGTAAATAAAGAAAGGGGGATGGGGTGATAGACGGGTGATTTCCCTTAATTCCTCTCTTCTTGAAATGTGTTGAAAGCATAATACATTCAGGTACTCTCTCTATAACTAATCAAAATTGCAATACTTGAATCAGTTTTTAAATTAAAGATGTACTTCCTAGCTGTCTGAACCACTGAACTGAGGAGTTGTCCAGTCTGCAACAACTGGGTTATTTTCTTTTTAAGTTTTAACTTAAAAAGAACCACACTCTTGAGGCAATATATTTTAACTAAGGAGCTTAGGAAAATATTATCCCAGATTTTTAACTATTTGCAAGCAATTTATTTATTTAGGTCTACTAATTCAGAGGGGAAGAGGCTAATTCTATCTGATTTAAATGGTTTTAGAAATGACAGTGTGGGCCCTTGAGGTGGTGAATGGTAGAGATAAACATCCTTAGCCGGGAGCCTGGAGACTTCACTTCTAGTCTCCACTCTGACATTGTGTGGCTGAGAAAAAGTTATTTCCCCACTAAATGGACTTCAATTTCATCAGTTGTTAAAAATAACCAGTCATTTTAGATTATTTCTACAGTTACTTCCATCTGAAAAAAAAAAAAAACTGTGTTTTTGGTATGCATAGTGCAGCTAAAATACTTGGTTGATGCTAAAGGGAAGCTTGGAAACAGCAGTTCTAATCAGTAAACACTAAGATTTGTATCTAACTTATTAGATAATTACATGTAGAGAGTTTGTTTTGTAAACTCTGTTTCCTTCATTTTATTACATACTTTACTAGAAAATTCTTACTGATATTATTTCTTAACAAGTTGTATCTTCTGTTAGAAAGTATACAGTTAAAAGCAAAACTTGAATCTCTCAGGATTGTTCAAAATCCAGCATTCCTAGTCTTCAAATGATTGAAGTACCTTATTATTTTAGTTATTTTTCTCCTCTTTCCCTTATTATATTTCAATTTAAATTCAATGACTTAACTTTGTCTCTTTTCTTCCCTTTTTTTTTTTTTTTGTTATTTCACATTGATATGCCTTTTCTTCTTTCTTCAAAGTCCCTAGAATTTGGGAACTTTTGGAGAAACAGTAGGACATCTTCCCCATTGTGGAGGAAAAATACCATACTTTTTTCTCTATGCAAAAAGTGTTTTCATACATGTCAGAAAAATATGTATCCTATAAGGAATGTATTTGTCAGAGCTAGAAATTTTTGTTTCCAAACTCAGCTATTAAATGTGATTTTCTAAATGAAAAAGTTTATTGAATACTCATTTCAAAGACTATAATATCCTTTTGCTACAATAGCAAATTGGTTTGATTTCTTTAGTGTTTATTCTAACAAAAAATGTACCTCCTTTTGACCCCCGTTTTATGTTTTTCATGCATTAATAAGTTTGTTTACATAGGGAAAATTTCCCAGGAAGATGTATTTTTGAGGAAAAATATGTTGATAACTAGTCTAGAATTTGCTAGGATTTCAGTATAAAACTCTAAGCTCTTGAGAGCAGGGATTGCCAAATAAGTAATTCATTATGTCATCTGTTAAACCTGAAAATATTTATTAAATATCTGCTATTTCCAGGAATTGTGTTAAACATTTGGTTATATAGAGTTCAAAAGATAGATACTGTGTCAGCTTATACAAAGATTATTTTCTGTCTTCAGCATCTCCAAGCACAGTGCTTGATTGATCTTTGACCATCAATAAGATTTCTTAAGCAGATTAACTAAAGACACATCATTCAGCTTTTTATGTCCTTCTATTAAAAATATCAAATCAAAACTAACAAAAAAAATCTAGCATAAAATTACAATAAACAATTCTATCCTCACTAATTTGGTAATGTAAATGAAATGAAACAATTCCTTGAAAGATACAAACTATCAAAACTCACAGAAGGAAAAACACACCATCTGAATAGCTTTACAGCTATTAAAAATTGAACCAATAATTAATATCCCAGCAAAAAAGAAATCACCAGATCCAGATGGTTTCACCAGTGAATTGTACCATACAAATAAGGGGTGGAAAATGATACCAATTCACCAAAATCTCTTCCAGAAAATAAAAGCGAAAGAAACACTTCCTAAATCATTCCATGAGGTCAGCATTACCCTAACAGCAAAACCAGAAAAAAAATTACAAGAAAGGAAAACTACAGATCAATACTCACATGAACATAACTGCAAAAATCCTCAACAAAATATTAAGTCAAATCCAACAGCATGTGAAAAGAGTTATATACAATGACCAAGTGAGATTTATTCTAAGTATCCAAAGCTGGTCAACATTCAAAAATCAATCAATGCAAGCCACTACATCATCAGACTAAAGAAGGAAAATCATATGATCCTATCAATTGTCATAGGAAAAGCATTTGACAAAATCCAATACCTATTCATGATAAAAACTCTCTGTAACTAGGAGTAGAAATGAACTTCCTTAATTCAATAAAGAACATCTTCAGATAATCTACTGCCAACATCCTACCTAATGGTGAGATTGGACACTTTCCACCTAGGGTGAGAAACAAGGCAAAGATATCCCCTTTCATCACTCCTACTCAATGTCATATACAAAGCCCTGGCTAGTGAAATAAGAGAAGAAAAAAGAAATAAAAGTTATACAGATCGGAAAGGAAGAAATAAAACTGCTGCAGGATATAAGGCTAATACACAAAAGTCAATTTTTTTCCTACATGCCAGCAGTGAATGATTGGAATTTAAAATTTATAACAAATAATAACATTTAAAATTGCACTCAAAAAATGAAATATGCATAAATCTAACAAAATATTTACAGGATCCATAAGCAGAAGTACAAAACACTGGTTAAAAAAAGTCAAAAGAGATCTCGATAAATGGAGAGATGTTCTGTGTTCGTGGAGTGAAGACTCAATGCTATGAAGATGTCAGTTCTTCCCAGTTTGATCTATAGAGTCAATGCAATCCCAATCAAAATCCCAGCAAGCTATTCTGTAGATATTGACAAATAAATTCTAAACTTTGTATGGAAAGGAAAAGTCCTAGAAGAGCCGACACAATACTTAAGAAGAAAGTTGGAGAACTCCTTTTACCTGATTTCGAGTCTTACTATAAGCCTACAGTAATCAAGACAGTGTGGTATTGACAAAAGAATAGAAGCAAAGGAAATCCAATTCATGTCTTTCTAACAAATGGTGCTGGAACAGTTGGATTGTCATATACCAAAAAAAAAAAAAAAAATGAACCTGGACGTTACAGACATTACACCTTACATAAAAATTAACTCAGAGCCGGCCCTGTGGCTTAGCGATTAAGTGTGTGCGCTCCACTACTGGCGGCCCGGGTTCAGATCCCGGGCGCACACTGATGCACTGCTTCTCCAGCCATGCTGAGGCCGCGTCCCACATACAGAAACTAGAAGGATGTGCAACTATGACATACAACTATCTATTGGGGCTTTGGGGGAAAAAAAGGAGGAGGATTGGCAATAGATGTTAGCTCAGAACTGATCTTCCTCAGCAAAAAGAGGAGGATTAGCATGGATGTTAGCTTAGGGTTGATCTTCCTCACAAAATCATAAAAAAAAATAAATAAAAATAAAAAATTAACTCAAAATGGAACTTATACCTAAAATGCAAAACTACAAAACTTCTTGAAGAAGACGTAGAAAAAAATCTATACAGCATTGAAGTTCGTGATGAGTTTTCTAAATAAAACATCCATAGCTTGATCCATGAAAAAAGATATGATGGACTTCATTAGAACTAAAAATTTTGTTCTGTCAATCCCTAGTAAGAGGATGAAAAGAGAAGCCACAGATGGAAAAATACATTTGTAAAACAAGTAGCTGATAAGTGACTTGTATCCAAAATATGCTAAGAACTCTTAAAATACAACAAAAAGGAAAACAAAATATAATTTAAAAATGGGCAAAAAATCTGAACAGATATGTCTCCAGAGAAAATATACAGATGGCAAATAAGCATATGAAAACAGGCTCAACAGTATTTGTCATTAATGAATTGCAAATTAAAACAATAACAAGATAGTACTTTACCCCTATTACAATGGCTAAAATACAAAAAAACTGACAATATTAACTTTTGGTGATGATGTGGAACAACAGGAAATCTCACTCGTTGCTGGTAGAATTGCAAAATGTTACAGCCACTTAGGAAGACACATTATCAGTTTCTCAAAATACTAAACATAATCTTAATATACAATCCAGCAATTGTGCTCCTAGGTAATTACTCAACCAATTTAAAAATAATGTCCACACAAAACTTACATTTTTATAGGAGCTTCTAGTTTTTGATGATTACGGTAACGCTATTATAAACATTCAAATGTAGCCTATAGTAGCTGGAAATAGGCAAGGAAGTGTATTCTTCTGTAGAGCTTCCAGAAAGAATGCAAGAGTCCTGCTGACAACTTGATTTTAGCCCAGTGAGTCTATGTCATATTTCTGACCTAGAGAAATGTTACATCATAGTTTTGTTTTAAGCCATTATGTTTGGTAATTTGTTATAGTAGCAATAGGAAACTAATACAGTGGTGGCTGGTAGGATCTAGATCTCTTATTATTAGAGTAGGAAGTTACAAATAGAGGAGAAGGCTAAAATGATCCATGTAATAATGAGTTAAGAGTTGGAGTCATCAGTTTGAACTCAAGTTTGGCTTAATCTACAGATGGCTACATGTACAAATACTTACAGATACGTGAACATATATATATTAGTATAGACCCATGTATCCTCAGCCCTGTTAGCTTGAGAAGATTTAGAAACAATGACATACCAGTAGCAATGAGCACACCTAGCACAAGATCTTGGTCTCTAATATCATTCTGCAGTAAAAGGAGACAGGGTTCCCTTGAGAAATGGCTGACACTAGGACTGGGACAGGAAATATAGAAGATGAGTTTGGAACATTTTAGGAGCCAACTAAAAGGACTCCGAATGGCCGAAGCAGGAAAAATTTGATCAAAAAAAATAAATAAAATAGTATTGGATTTATAACCTAAAGTATAAAATAAATAGTCCATACTGAGAAAAATGGTTAAATAAATAAGTGGGGGAGAATAGACAAATTTCCCATGCAGGACAATTCCAAAAAATTGATGTAGATATTTTGCCCTTAAGAAGGGGAGAATAGACAAATTTCCCATGCAGGACAATTCCAAAAAATTGATGTAGATATTTTGCCCTTAAGAAGGTGGTGCATAACTCCTTACTCCTTAAGTGTGGGATACACACGTGGCTTTCTTCTTAAAAGTACAGCATAGAAAGGAGAAAAAAGAATAACTTTACGGTGGCAAAACATGACAAACACAACCTCAAGTCAGGTGACCAAGGTTAACATTAACAGTGACAAATCATTTTGATAGTACGTGCCCTTGATCTAATGAGTTGAAAATGGCACTTCACCTCTGTGGCCCCTCCCCAAAACACACTATCCTGACATAATCATGAGAAAAACAGCAGGAAAATCCCAGCTGAGGTACATTTTACAAATTACCTAACAGTCCTCAACAGTTTAAAGGTCCTCAAAAAGAAGAAAATTCTGAGAAACTGCTACAATCAAGAGGAGCCTAAGGAGACGTGATGAAAAAAATGTAATGTGATGTTCTGAATAGGGTTTTGGAATAGAAAAAAAAAAAAAAGAGAGAGAGATATTAGGGAAAAAGTAAAGATATCTGAGTAAATTATGTATTTTAGTTAATGTAGCACTATTGTTTTATTCATTGTGTAAACATACCAAACTATCATAAGATATTACCAATAGGGGAAACTTGTGGTGTATACAGGCATTCTTTGTATTATCTTCACAATAATTCTTTAAATCTAAAACTGTTCTAAAAAAAAAAATTTCAGATGTCTGCCTGTGAATGCACACACACAAAAGGTATTTTGCCTCCAGTCAGTGAAAAACTGAACTGGTCTGTCTTTCTAGCCATCTCAAGAACCCTTATGTCCTTTATATACTGATTCATCTAGAAAAGCTAAGCCTAGAGATTTGGGGTTCTTCATTTTTTATTTGTAAAGCATATTATGGGAACAACAATGACAACCTCGCTAAGTATCATCAAAGGATACGACATATTTTACCATACGATAAACCTAAATATCTCATTTTGATCCTTCTAACAAATCCACTATACAGATAGAATAGGTGTTATTCTTATTTTACTGATAAGAAAACTAAAGTTCAAAAAATCTAAGAATCCATAGTGTTGCCTCAGTGACTTGGAATAAGGAGGCTTTTCAGAAGAGCTAAATTTTCCCTGGCTTCACAGATAGGTTTTCCATGTAACATTTAGTAAGAAAGATTCTCATGACTCAAAAAATAGTTTCTCTACATTATAACACCTATTAGAACTAAAATTATTGAAAAACAAGAGAGACAATACTGTTGGCAAACCAAAACCAAAGAACAGAGCAAACAGAAATTTATAAATCAAGATCTTTCACAGACCTAAGGAATAAGACAGTCAAGGATGAGTGCCAATTTTGCACAACCCTACAAAACAGAGTAAACAAAGAACATTCATTTCCTCTGGGAAATATTTAAAATGGAATTATTTGGTAATATGTCAATAGCTTATACTAAATTCAGGTTTTAATTATGCTCACCAAAGTATGATGTAACCCACCTGGTTTGGTTAATCTGAAGTGAACTTGCAAATCTTTTGGATCAAGACCATTAAAATGACAATTATTGATTTATAAACTATCCCAACTATTGTTCAACACCAAAGGGAAGTGTTAAATCTTCTCCCTTGCCAACATCAGCAAAGCACAGCTCTCTGAATTAAAGTCACTTGGGTAAATTGGAGCCCTTATCTATTCAACCCAAGACCTTAATCTCTGTACGAGTTAAGGGCTTGCCTATAGGATTTAGTTCGACAAGGCTTTTCATCTCTCCTCTTCAGATCACTGAAGAAAACAAAGGTTTTAACTCTCATACAGCTCTTACTAGAAAAACATAGCAATGAACACGAAAACACTATTTTTGTTCCTCTACCTTTTTAATGATCAACTTTTTCATTTAGATAATTCTACAGGGATGCTATATTTAAATACTCAAACAAATATATTCTGTATATCTTCCTAATTCAATATCTCTAGAAGGAAGTATATCTCTGTGCGTACATATGTGTATGTGTATGCTTAAGTCATGAAACCACTGCTGAAGTGTTAAAGAAACCCTATGCTTCCTTTAAAATCTTTTAAAATAGCTGTTGTATCTGAAAATTTGTACACACATATGTTTCATAGCTGAGCCAGAAGATCCAAAATAATACTTTTTGTTTCTTAGGCAATTTGTATCTATATTTGAAATCAAACACACACACACCCCCCAAAACACATGCATTTTATTTTGGATGATATCATTAGGCAACAAGTCATTTGACTTCATTACTAATGGTGTTATTTCTAATTAAATTACCTTGGCCAACTCCCTATTTATAATACTTCATATTTATTTTGGACATATTTATGAAAGCTGTTTTAAAATCTTTGCCTTTTGATCCCATCATCTTTCTTTTCTGAATTTGTTTCTTTTGACTAATTTTTATTCTGGTTATAAGTCATCTTTTCCTGCTTATTTGTTTGTCTAGTAATTTTTTATTTGTTGAAAGACATTAGCGAATGTTATGTTCTTGAGTGTCTCTATTTTGTTGTCTCTTGTCGATGGGTGTTGAGCTCTGATCTAGGATATAATTCATTAATTGTTGGATCCTACACTCTGGCAAAACTGAGACTGGATTAATTAATTGCAACACATAAAGATTTCTAAAGGTGAGGATACTTACATGAGACATGTGATCTTCAACCCACTAGGATGCTCACACAGTCCTGGAGGCATTTAAGCCTGGGAGTCTTGATCTGTATTATGCCCATTAGCTTATTTAGCTGACTTCCATACCACCTACCTCCCATTTTCTGTTCCCTGCAGTACGATATCTGTAGCAATGTCTATAGTAGTCTATGGAAACCTGCATTTTGGTCTGCTCAAAAAACATAATTGTTGTAGTGACGTCAGCATCATGGCCGAGTGAGCTTTCCCGTGAATTCTTCCCCCACAAGATACAACAAAAGCAACAGCCACAGACCAACAACGGAATCCCAGACAGTGAAAACCTAGAGTGGAGGGATCCACACTGCCGCACATCTGAGAGCGGAACGTGCTGGGCCCCCGGAGGAAGTGGGGAGAGGTAAGGAGAACTCCGCTCCCTCCCCATCAGATCAGCGATCCCGGTCTGCGCGGCTCCCGGAGAGGGGGGAGGGGCGGCCCTCGGCGGGAAACTGTAGCTCTTCGGGCTCTCTCAGCCAGTGGGAAACTCCCGCACAGAGGGCTCAGAGGAGCCACAGGGCTACCATCAACATCTGAGCACCCCAGAGAGCGGATAAAGAGGGGCAAATGAGAAGCCTCCCACGTCAGGGACCCAGAGGGCAAAAGAGAGAGCTCCCCCCTCCCCGCAACCCGGAGTCTGCAGCTCCACCAGACCTAGCGATCCGAGGCAGACCTGAACAAACTGGACTGGAGCCGTGGATCGCAGTGGGGAAAAAAAACAAAACAAAACAAAACAAAACTGTGGATCGCAGCAGAAAAACCGGGGCAGAGCGTAGGGGGCTTAGACTACACAGCCCTTTACCACCAGACAGTGGCGGCAGGTGGAAATTGCAACCAGAGACTTCCAGGATGAGGAAAATCAAAACCAACACAGGAACCACAATGCAAAAATATATGAAATCACCAGACCAGAAACAAAATGAGAAGCACCCAGAAATCAACCCCGAAGACACAGAAATCCATAAACTAAATGACAGAGATTTCAAAATAGCTATCATAAAAACACTCAACGAAATACGAGACAACACAGACAAACAATTAAATGAGATTAGGAGTTTCTTCACAAAAGAGATTGAAATCATAAAGAAAAACCAATCAGTGCTGATGGAGATGAAGAACACAATGGAGGAGATAAAGGAGAATCTGGAATCTTTAAAGAACAGAGCTGGCAATATGGAGGAAAGAATTAGTACTTTAGAGGATAGGAATACAGATATACTCCAGATGGAAGAAGAGAGAGAACTAAGACTAAAAAGAAATAAAGAAAGACTCCGAGAAATATCTGACTCTATTAGAAAATGTAACATAAGAATTATAGGTATTCCTGAGGGAGAGGAGAGGGAAAGAGGAACAGAGAGCCTATTCAAGGAAATAATAGCTGAAAATTTCCCAAATCTGGGGAAGGAGCAGGAAATACCAGTAAGCGAAGCCAACAGGACGCCTATATATATTAACAGACAAAGGCCTTCACCACGACACCTAGTGGTAAGGCTAGCCAGGGTCAACGACAAAGAAACAATATTAAGGGCAGCTAGACAAAAACAAAAAATAACGTACAAAGGAACTCCCATCAGGCTCTCAGCGGATTTCTCAACAGAAACTTTTCAGGCTAGAAGAGACTGGAATGATATATTCAAAATACTGAAAGACAAAAACTTTCAGCCAAGAATACTCTATCCAACAAAAATATCCTTCAAATATGATGGAGAAATAGTAACTCTCCCAGATAAACAAAAGCTAAGGGAGTTCATGGCCACGAGACCCCCACTACAAGAAATACTCAAGAAGGCCCTCAGGCCTGAAAAAAAGAAGAGAAAGGGAACACAAAGCTTGGAGTAAGGAGAAAAGTAGGTAGACAAAATCAGAGAAATAGTAGATCTTTACCGGAATAGGTTAGCAACCACTTAAATACTAAAATCAAAGATCAAAGGAAGAAATTCACCAAAAATAAATTTAACCTCATCACTGTAAACACACAGCCACAACACAAGATAGAATAAGGTATAACAAGAGCAACTTAGAAGGGGAAGAGGAAAGTGACTGAATTGACTTAGTATAAGGAAATAGGAGGCTATCAGATAATGGACTATCTCATACACAAGATTTTTCGCCCAAACCTCAAGGTAACCACTAAACAAATAATCAAATTAAAACCACATATGATAAACAAAGAGAAAACTAGAAGAATCATAAGACAGAACAACCAAACTGAATTGGCAGTCCAAAACAAATGGGACAAGAAACAAAGGAAATGCAAAAGAACCAGAAAATAAGTGACAAAACAGCAACATTCAGCCCTCATATTTCAATAATTACCCTAAATGTAAATGGATTGAACTCTCCAATCAAAAAATACAGAGTGGCAGGATGGATTACAAAGCAAGACCCAACAATATGCTGCCTTCAGGAAACACATCTTAGCACTAAAGACAAGCACAGGCTCAGAGTGAAAGGATGGAAGACAATACTCCAAGCTAATGGCAAACAAAAGAAAGCAGGTGTTGCCATACTCATATCAGACAAAGTAGACTTCAAGATAAAACAGGTTAAGAAAGACAAAGAAGGGAAATATATAATGATAAAAGGGACACTCCATCAAGAAGACATATCACTTATAAATATATATGCACCCAACATAGGAGCACCAATGTACATAAAACAACTATTAACAAACCTAAAAGGAGAAATCAACAACAACACAATAATAGTAGGGGATCTTAACACCCCACTTACAGCAATGGATAGATCATCCAGACAAAAAGTTAATAAAGAAATTTTAGACTTAAATGAAAAACTGGACGAGATGGACATAGTAGACATATACAGAGGACTCCATCCAAAAACAGCTGACTACACATTCTTCTCAAGCACGCATGGAACATTCTCTAGGATAGACCATATGTTGGGAAACAAAGCAAGCCTCAATAAATTTAAGAAGACTGAAATCATAACAAGCATCTTTTCAGACCATAAGGCTATGAAACTGGAAATGAACCAGGAAAAAAATACTGGGAAAGTGACAAAAATGTGGAGATTAAACAACATGCTACTGAACAACCAATGGATCATTGATGAAATTAAAGGAGAAATCAAAAACTATCTGGAAACAAACGAAAATGATAACATGCCATATCAAACCATATGGGATGCAGCAAAAGCGGTCCTGAGAGGGAAACTCATAGCGATACAAGCCTACCTTAACAAACAAGAAAAAGCTCTAATAGGCAACCTTAAATTACACCTAACAGAACTAGAAAAAGAAGAACAAACAAAGCCCAAAGCCAGCAGAAGGAGAGAAATAATAAAAATCAGAGCAGAAATAAATGATATTGAGACCACAAAAACAGTAGAAAGGATTAATGAAACAAAGAGTTGGTTCTTCGAGAAGATAAACAAAATCGACAAACCCTTAGCCAGGCTTACTAAGAAAAAAAGAGAAAAGGCTCAAGTAAATAAAATTAGAAATGAAAGAGGAGAAATTACAACGGATACCATGGAAATACAGAGGATTAAAAGAGAATACTATGAGAAATTATATGCCAACAAATTGGACAATCTAGAAGAAATGGATAAATTCTTAGACTTATACAACCTCCCAAAATTGAACCAAGAAGAAATGGAGAATCTGAATAGACCAATAACAAGTAAAGAGATTGAAATAGTAATCAAAAACCTCCCAAAAAATAAAAGTCCAGGACCAGATGGCTTCTCCAGTGAATTTTACCAAACATTCAAAGAAGATTTAATACCCATCCTCCTCAAACTATTCCAAAAAATAGAGGAAGATGGAACACTTCCTGAATCATTCTATGAGGCCAACATCACCCTGATAACAAAACCAGACAAAGACAATACAAAGAAAGAAAATTACAGGCCAATATCGCTGATGAACATTGATGCAACAATCCTCAACAAAATATTGGCAAACCGAATACAACAATATATTAAAAAGATCATACACCATGATCAAGTGGGATTTATACCAGAGACGCAGGGATGGTTCAACATCTGCAAATCAATCAACGTGATACATCACATCAACAAAACAAAGAATAAAAACCACATGATCATCTCAATAGACGCAGAGAAGGCATTTGACAAGATACAACATCCATTTATGATAAAAACTCTCAATAAAATGGGAATAGAAGGAAAGTACCTCAACATAATAAAGGCCATATATGACAAACCCACAGCTAACATCATACTCAACGGGGAAAGACTGAAAGCCATTCCTCTGAGAACAGGAACGAGGCAGGGCTGCCCACTCTCACCACTCCTGTTCAACATAGTACTGGAGGTTTTGGCCAGAGCAATTCGGCAAGAAAAAGGAATAAAAGGAATCCAAATAGGTAACAAAGAAGTGAAACTCTCACTATTTGCAGATGACATGATTGTATATATAGAAAACCCTAAAGAATCTGTTGGAAAACTGTTAGAAACAATCAACAACTACAGCAAAGTTGCAGGGTACAAAATCAATCTACAAAAATCAGTTGCATTTCTATATGCTAATAATAAACTAACAGAAAGAGAGCTCAAAAAGATAATACCATTTACAATTGCATCAAAAAGAATAAAATACTGGGTCGGCCCCATGGCTTAGCGGTTAAGTGCGTGCGCTCTGCTGTTGGCAGCCCGGGTTCGGATCCCGGGCGCGCACTAACGCACCTCTTCTCCGGCCATGCTGAGGCCGCGTCCCACATACAGCAACTAGAAGGATGTGCAGCTATGACATACAACTATCTACTGGGGCTTTGAGGAATAAAGATAAATAAATAAATAAAAATTAAAAAAAAAAAAAAAAAGAATAAAATACCTAGGAATAAATCTTACCAAGGAGGTGAAGGACCTATACAATGAGAACTACAAGACATTATTGAGGGAAATCCACGATGACATAAAGAAATGGAAGATATCCCATGCACGTGGTTTGGAAGAATAAACATATTTAAAATGTCTATATTACCTAAAGCAATCTACAGATTCAATGCAATCCCAATCAGAATCCCAATGACATTCTTCACAGAAATAGACAAAAGAATACTAAAATTTATATGGGGCAACAAAAGACCCCGAATAGCTAAAGAAATCCTAAAGAAAAAGAACAAAGCAGGAGGCATCACAATTCCCGACTTCAAAACATACTACAAAGCAATAGTAATCAAAACAGCATGGCACTGGTACAAAAACAGACACACAGATCAATGGAACAGAATTGAAAGCCCAGAAATAAAACCACACATATACGGACAGCTAATTTTCAACAAAGGTGCTAAGAACATGCAATGGAGAAAGGAAAGTCTCTTCAATAAATGGTGCTGGGAAAACTGGACAGCCACATGCAAAAGAATGAAAGTGGACCATGTGCTATCGCCATTCACAAAAATTAACTCAAAATGGATCAAAGACCTGAAGGTGAGACCTGAAACTATAAAACTCATAGAAGAAAATATAGGCAACACACTATTTGACATTGGTTTTAAAGGAATCTTTTTGGATGACATGCCTACCCAGACTAGGGAAACTAAAGAAAAAATAAACAAGTGGGACTTTATCAGATTAAAGAGCTTTTATAAGACAAATGAAACCAGAATCAAGATGAACAGACAACCAACCAGCTGGGAGAGAATATTTGCAAAACATACATCTGACAAGGGGTTGATCTCCATAATATATAAAGAACTCACACAATTGAACAACAAAAAAACAAACAACCCGATCAAAAAATGGGCAGAGGAAATGAACAGACACTTCTCCAAGGAAGATATACAGATGGCCAATAGGCACATGAAAAGATGCTCAACATCACTAATCATCAGGGAAATGCAAATCAAAACAACACTAAGATACCACCTCACGCCCTTTAGAATGGCTATAATCACCAAGACAAAAAACAACAAATGTTGGAGAGGATGTGGAGAAACAGGAACCCTCATACACAGCTGGTAGGAATGCAAATTGGTGCAGCCTCTATGGAAAACGGTATGGAGATTCCTCAAAGAATTAAAAATAGAGATGCCCTATGATCCAGCCATCCCACTACTGAGAATCTATCCAACGCACCTGAAATCAACAATCCAAAGAGGCTTATGCACCCCTATGTTCATTGCAGCATTATTCACCATAGCCAAGAAGTGGAAGCAACCTAAGTGTCTCTCGACAGACGATTGGATTAAGAAAATGTGGTATATATATACAATGGAATACTACTCAGCCATAAAAAAAGACAAAATTGTCCCATTTGCAACAACATGGATGGGCCTGGAGCGTATTATGTTAAGTGAAATAAGCCAGAAAGAGAAAGACAAACACTGTATGATCTCACTCATATGTGGAATATAAACCAACACATGGACAGAGAAAACTGGACTGTGGTTACCCGGGCAGTGGGGGTGGGGGGTGGGCACAAGGGGTGAAGGGAGTCATATATGGGGTGATGGACAAACAAAAATGTACAACCCAAAATTTCACAATGTTAGAAACCATTAAAACATCAATAAAAAAAAAAAAAACATAATTGTTAATGCTGACTGGCCTGGAGCACATTATTTGTAATCCTTGAGGGGGTATAATAGGAATAAATAAAAAAGTCTTAAATAGAAAACCATTTCTGAAAATCTTTCATTCTAAGCTCTCAGCAACTGTTTATTTCCTTTTATTTAGAAATCACTTCCAGTGCCAGTAAAAACATATCAGCAGCTACAGGGCTGCTTTTCTTTTCATACAAATGACAGTGAGAGGTAATTCCCAATTGGGCGGGTTATTCAAATTAGCCACAACTAAAAATCCTTCACAATGAGCTCAGGAATTTTTTACATGACTTATTTTGCATCCGACGTATTATATTTCTAATTAAATTTCTCTTAGATTAATGCTAAAATGAGTTTGCCCTTCCTGTGAACTCCTACACTTCAGCCAGTTCAACCAAATACAAGAGTGCAAAAAGAAAGGTATTATAAAACTAAAAATATCTTCTTGGTAAACAGTCAGAATATTTATATATAACTGATCAAGGACAGGTAATTTTTTCCAGATTGTAACAAAGTTCAATGTTTTAGAAAACTATTATTTGACTTTTATACCCATTAGATACATTTACAGGACTGTACATAAATAAGATTGAGTTAAGATAATATCCATTTCCCTTTTAGAAAAAGAAGAAACCACCCCTCACTCTACATTGTTTAACAAAATTTTAGAGAAAATTCTGGTGAGCAAGGAGAGCATATCTCCTTTCTTTCTTTGTTTTTTGAATGCATATAAACAACCTTATTTTTTTCCATGACTTTTTCTTTGCTTAAAAATAATCCTTTAACCTGATCTCAACAAACCATTATATAGAACATTTCAATATTACTAAAATATCCTGAAAAGTACAGAGTTGGCTGGGGTCACACAACTAGAGGTCCACAATGTTAAAGGCCAAAATAGTTTTATAGAATGTGAAATGGAGTGTACATTGCCCTCACATCTATAGACGAGGACCCTAACCAGGGCTTCTACATGCAGCTAATGCTAATTAGGATCATCAGGTAGAAAAATTCCCTATACTAGCAGCATTAAATCCTAAAATTCTATTTTAAAATTTATCTTCATCATGTTTGTGTGTGTGTGTGTGTGTGTGTGTGTGTGTGCATGGTTGAAAAAAGAAATATTAACTGAAATAGTTGCTTCAAAATTTTCAGAGAACACTTTCCCAAAAGCTTCAATAGCTGCTTCATCCATTTAACATTTTAGAGAAAAAACAGTCTCCAGGTGAAAATTTTTTCTAAGATAAAAAACAATACAAAGTTTCCTAAAGGGATAAACCCCTAGAAATAGCTATTTCCACTTCTTCTATGGGATAGAAATTTTCTCAGAAAGTAATGAATTTTCAAGATACATTTCCTTATAAAGTGGTTATCAGTAACAGCTTTTACTTCCCCATCCCTAAAATCAGCAGGCAACAACCTCAAATTGAGTTTTTCAACACCATGGAAGAGAATGTCTTAGCCACTTAAATAGGTAAAGTGTAGGAGATACTTTCCTATTTTAGAAAAAACTTTGCCAATGGAAACAATTAACATAATTAAAATTATTTATTTAAAACAAGTCATAAAATCAGTCTATAATGACAACTATGGAGATTGTTCATGCCTTTGTATTACCAAAAGGGAAAACACGACAAACTGAAATAAAGATTTGGTTTCCAATATTAAAATGGCAAACATCATAGACTTGAGAATCAGGATGTTTTTCCATAGCTGAACAGAAAGCATAGAATTGACTCATTTTCAAAATGAGTCATCCTCTACCATCTTTCACCTGGATTATACACACATTAAAATTATCTAAAGATAGAATTGTGTAAACAAATAGGGCATCTGAAAAACCTAAACCATAACAATGTCAATTTGACCTCTGCTCAATGAATAACACTGTCGAGATTTCCTCGCCAACTTATTAAAGGGTTAAACAAATAAGTTCAACATACAATTATGAACATAATTCAAAAATCTTGAAGGAAAAAAAAGGCTAATATATGAGACTAAGGATGGTCTTCTCTGAAAGCCATTATTCTTTCTCCTAAGTGGTCACAACTTCTTTCCCATTTCATACTAATGGCAAAGATGACCTGCCAAAAATGCCCATTCTGGATAATGGTTTTCATGGCTCTATCGCCAGTACCTGTAAATCCAACTGAGCCCAGAAACACTCCCCAACCTACTCTTCTTCTTACCCACTACTACACACAAAGAATAAGTCAACTGAATGCCCGGAAAATCCCCTACACAAGCTGAAGGACCAATGCGTATTTGGACTCTGAGCATTTGAACTCAATTCTCAAGCAACTCTGAAAAAAATCTGTAAGTATTCTTAAACTACTAATTTTCAATAAAATGACTCAGAATCAGACTCAACCCTATGGCAGTATTCCAAGTCTTATCAATTGATCCGTGTGTGGAAAAGACCATCTTTGATCACATATTGAGACAGACTTTTCTGTAGACCAGAAATCCAAACCTAATACACTATATCAATTATTCTAGCTACCAGGCCCAAATCTCCCCTGCAACTTTAGTCCATAGGCAGGTTTTGAGCATTTTAAAAGGAAGCCTGTAGGCAAAAGATACAAGAGGACTTAATGTAGCATAGGCAGTCAAAGTAGGATTTCCCCAGGAGGTGACAAGTAAACTGATATTGGTAGAACAAGGAGGAATTGTGCCGGGTTGGGGCAGAGAGAATAGGGATGTAGGAACGCTGCCTGGAAATCACTTTTTTAACCTGAACTCCAACAACTACCCGACATGAACTTGATGATCCTGTCAAGCTAGTTTGTTTGTTATCACGTGAATATGCTTTGAGCCTCTACTGAGACATGGACCAGATCTTACCTCAAGCTATCAAATTTGTGAGCACCTTTTAACACACATACCAATGCCACCTTCTCTAGGAAGCATTAACTGATTTTTCCAGCTGAATATGGCCTCTCCCTTTCTGGTTAGTTTTGGCAATTTCAACTTTTCATAAGAAGTCATGACTTATTAAGTCAAGCTTTAAAGAAGGAAAGCAATGAGCCTGAAGTAATATTCTTCTGCAGTATTATACTAAATAAACAAATAAAGGTGACAGTCTTCTACATGTAATAGGTTTTCAACAACATTTGTTGAGTGAAAAAACAGAATTGACCTGAGAAAGATTGCTATCTAAAAGTAATGTCAAGATGCTGAGTGTCTGGACATTTCTGTCCTGCTATAACAATAAAACACTGCAGTTCTCCTTTTAGCCAATTAATTAATTTCTAATTAGCTAACAAGCTAATTTAGCCCATATTGCATGTCAGAGTATGCATCAAATATTGATGAGTCTAGAATACAGAAGATAGAATCTCCTGCCTTCAAGGATGTGATAAATACATGCCTCTTAGAAATATCTATATTGATATTTCTTCCTAGTGTGCCTTAAGCCTTGTAAGATGCTCCGGTTTTTTGAGACATCACTGCCCTACCACTGTTAGGAAGTAGGGTTGTTCTACATTATGAATGACACCCCTAGTGCTAGTTACACTATTCTCCTACTTTAGAATCTGCAACCCTAGAAAAAATCTTGAGAGTTCGTTTAATCCACAGACTGGTTTTGTCATTCAAGATCTGACAGACAAGACTATCCTGATTTTTAAGGCAGCTAGAAAAGCAAATTTCACAGTGTCTCATGACAATTTATTATGTTTTAGGAGCTTTCACTACCTAGAAAAGATATCTTCTTTATATCTAATCAAGGTAGAACACAGAGGGAATGAGGAGGCAAAGAAACTATTCTTTGATAATTACATTCAATATCCAAGGCAAACAGAGTACTAATGACTTTACACGTGCATATTAAGCAATCTTTGAAAAAACCAATGTGCTTAAAATTGCTACTATCATGCCAATTTTATAAATGAGAAAATTAAGAATTTAAGAATGTACACATATACTCAAAATTACACAGCTCATAAAGAATTTAATTTAATAACTTAAATTCTCTAAAGAAACCTGTAGGATTCAAAGAAAGGGGTATGGCAGAAGTCCTCAATTCAGTTGCATTTTTCAGAAACCATTTGCGAGTTCTCTCTTGTGGATCAACAAACAAGTTCAGTCACGCACTTCTCAGCATCATTCCCTCATTTTCTCCACCTTTCCTTAGGAAACCGACAGTCTGCAAGAGCCATCTCTACATATTCATCAACCTCTCTATACATTCAACAAAATTTATTCATTGCTAATTATATATCTGTAACTGCAAGAGGCTCTGACTGATACACTGGTCAATAAAACATGCATTCTTCTCTTCAGGAAGTTAAGGACACGCAGGGGAGACAGATATAAAAGAAGTAATCACACTAAGATAAAATCGCTAACCTGTGTCAGGCAACAGAAAGAACAAAAATACATAAGGTGTTCTCAAGTAATATAACAAAACAATCTCCTTAAGATCAGAAGGTTAGAGAAGGCCTGCTGGAGAAGAGGATATTTAAACTGGAGAATAAGTAAGAGTTAACTTAGTGAGGAGGGTGGGCAAAGGGTTAAGGAAGGGAAAAGAAACAGTCTAAGCAGAGGAAACAGAAGATATAAAGACCCTGAAGTAGGGAAAATCTAATCTAATAGAGGAATAGAACAGAGGTCAGCATCTAAAGCATACTGATCAAGGCAGAGTGGTACAAAACACGGCAAGAAGCAGGCGACAGTGGTCACACGTGTAGGCTTGTGTTCCATTCCAACGGGAAAGGAAGCCACGGATATGTTTTCAGCAAAGGTGTGACATGATATGGTTTATGTTTTTAAAATCCTTACTCTAAGAATATGGCAGATATTTATCTCTAATCTCTACTGAAATAACGATAAAATATGTTTTTAAAATCCATAAACCTGTAAGGACAAAGAACAGGAGGAAAGATGATGGCAGCAAAATTTGGAATCTGGAAAACAGAAGGATAAGTGAGGACTGATTTGAACAACAGAAGGCTAATTCTAAGTCAGAAGAGGTGAAAGGTGAGAAGCGATTTGATTTGCAGTTCAGAATTTGCCAAATACTCTGATACTTCTGGAAGAAGTATGAGAATGGTGCCAAAACTAAGAAAACATGTTGAAAAAAATTTTTGCCCACTCCCACCTCTACAATTCCCCTTCCTCATTTTGCACAACCAGGCCACTGGCCCACCTAGTGCCCCACACTCAGCAGAAACAAGAAGTATATTCTCCGGAGATGTTAAAACAGAGTCTCTGAACTGGGAGACAACAGGCAGAGGTACCATACGGAAAACAGGAGGATTAAGGAAAGTTTATATATGGAGCAGCAAGATGACCCCTTTCTTCCTTCATGCTATTCCTTGAGCCCTGGCCAGGTGATTTGTTTGGCCACAGTTATAAGGGTAAGGTTTACACTCTTCTAATCCAAGTCATTGAAAGATTCTTTCCACGGTATCAGAGAAAAGATCCACACATTATGATATTGGGAGTTTCCCAATGAAACAGCCCTGCTGGGTCTCCCTACAGAGAAACCATCAGATGGCAATTCCATCACATGCAATACCTTCATGTCACTACTCAGTACTGCACTTTCACGTGTGACCAGAAAGCCAAGGAGCACTAGACATCTTATCAAATCTTCTAATATGAAAGACACACAAAACACCACAAACAGAAAAAGCAGTTTGGAGGAAAGCTTATGGAGAAGGTTAAAAACCACATACACACACACACAAACAAAATCCAATTAATATCCTCTGAGAGGACAGAGAAGAATACTCACAAAACAGTAATTGAATGCTATAACAAATTGAAAATCAGAGGGAAAAAAAGCTCTTGGAAATGAATAGTATGATAGCAGAAATGAGAAACTCAATAGAAGTGTTAGAAAATGAAATTGATTAAATCAAGAAGGAAAAGAGCATTAAGAAAAGGAAATGGAAGATTAGAGAAAATATAAGAAAATTGGTTCATTAATCAAGTATGTCCAACTTATGAATAATGAGAGTTCTATAAAGATATTACAGGGAAAATAGAAGGAGAAAAATTAATAAGTGAATCAAGAAAATTTTCCAGGGCCAAAAAAATTTCCCTCATTAAAAGAGCTTGCCATGTATCCAGAAGAAAAGATGGAAATAGATTCTTATTAAAATATATAATTTAGAAATTTCAAAACAGTGAGTGAAAAAGAAGATCCTAAAAATCTCCCTGATGAGGATAAACTTAGGTATCACACTTTGGATTAGAGTGGTTTCAGATTTCTCAAAAACACTTGAATATAGAAAACTGATGTATTAGTTTTCTATTGCTGCATAACAAATTACCAAAACCAAACAGCTTAAAACCATGCTCATTTATTACCTTACAGTTCTGTAAGTCAGAAGTCCACTATGACATGTCTGGGTTCTCTGCACAGGCTGAAATCAAGGTGTCAGCTGAGCTGAGTTCTCATTTGAAGGCAATGGGGAAAAACTTCTTCCAGTCTCCTTGCTGTTGTTGGCAGAATTCAGTTCCTTGTGGTGGTAGGACTGAAGTCCTTGTTTCCTTTCTTGAGAGCATCCAGGGATTGCTTTCAATTCCTAGAGGCCACCTCCATTCCTTACCACATGGCTCCTTTCATCTTCAAAATAGTGACAGTGCATTGAAACATTCTCATGCTTCAAATATTTGGCTGCTTCTTCTCTGACCACCCAAAGAACACTTTCTGCTTGTAAAGGGTTCACTTGATTGGGTCAAGGCACAAATAATCTCCCTGTCTTAATGTCAACTGATTTGGGACCTTAATTACATCTGCAAAATGCCTTCATAGAAGTACCTAGATCAGTGTTTGATTAAATAACCAGGAGATGGTGTTGTTAAAGAAAAAGTTTTTTCATGATACTTGTTAAAACAGTAAGGCAGACTTTATTCAGGACTACCACAATAAGGGACCACTGTAATGAGGTTTTGCAGGAAAGGAGAGATATTGGGCTTAATTCTAAATACAATAAAGAAAAGTGAGAATTCATAACTAAGGAGCAGGATAGGGGTGAGTAGATAGAAAATTACTAAGAGGAAACATCAGGGGTAAGAGGTATTCTGGCTAAACCAATGTGACAGGATTCTTGCTGAAGGCAGGCCAGGGTTATCAGACATCAGTTGAGAGATGGTGGGGATGAGGATAGTGATCAGTTATCAAGAACTCTCATTATTCATATGTTAGACATACTTGGTGGGGGATTCTGGCTAAAGATCTTAGGGGGTCATCTTAGAATTCTGTCTACCATAACTGGGAAAAAAGATGTTTTGCAATTGCTCAGAATAAGAATCTATACCCAGACAAACTATCAGGTCAGTGTAGATACAGATTAAAGCCGTTTTTAGACATGTGATGTCTCAAAAAATTACCTTCCATACAATATTTCTCAAGTAAACACTGAAGGATATGCACTACATGTGAAGTGATATACATTACTGTACTAGTTTCCTGCAGCTTCTGTAGTTCTTAATTACTACAAACTGCGTAGCATAAAACAACAGATATTTATTCTCTCACTGTTCTGGAGGCCAGAAGTCTTAGAGTCTATAAGTTGTGAATGAAGAGAGTAGAGATAGGAACAAAAACTGGAGGAGGGCTGTCAGATTGCCAAAGTTCTACAGGCAAGAAATGGCTGATAGGGCTACTCAGCTACAAACATATGCTAACTTTCAAGAAAAAGGAAGAATTACACCCAGGGCAGAGCCTGAGCCAGAGGATAGAACTGAGGGTACAGAGACAGGGGCTAGCAGAACTATGGCAGAGAGAGCAAAGTCCATGGGCCAAGAGGGTGGAGCATCAAGCCACAGAGCAGGATTATCAGGCCTTGAAATCTAATGTAAAATTTCCCCTTTATTCCTTCCAATTTCCCTTTTGGAAAGGAAATGTCTATCACATGCCTGTCCCACCATTGTATTTTGGAAGCAGATAACTTGTTTTCAATTTCAGAGGTCCACAGTTGGAGGGGAATTTCACCCCAGGATAGCTTATACCCAAGTTTTGCTCATGCCTAATTTAGATGATAAGATTTGAGACATCTGAGCTGATGATATTATTTTGGATTTAGAGTTGAGCTGTAATAGGTTGGCTTTGGGGATTGTTGGGTTAGGGTAAATATATTTTGTGAATAGAAGAAATGTGAATTTTAGGGGGGCAGGGGTCAGAGTGTAGTGGGTTCAACGGTAGCTCCCAAGAAGACATGTCCAGGTTCTAATCCTTGGAACCTGTGAATGTTACCTTACTTGGAAAATAGGTCTTTGCAGATGTAATTAACTTAAGGATCTTGAGATAAGGAGATCATCCTTGGTTGTCTGGGTGAGCCCTAAATACAATAAGTGTCCTTACAGAGGGAAGCAGAGGGAGAGTCAACACAGACAGAAGAAAATGTAATTTGACCACAGAGACAGAGATTGGGGTGATGCAGCCCCAAGTCAAGGAATATTGACAGCCACCAGAAACTGGAAGAGGCAAAGAATGAATTCACTCCTAGAGCTTCCAGAGGGAATGTAGCCAAGCTGACACCTTGATTTCAAACGTCTAGCCTCAAGAACCGTGAGAAAATAAAATTCTATGGTTTTAAGCCACCCAGTGTCGACACAAATAATCCATACTCAATCTACAAATCAAAATTAGGGTGAGTTTATTATGAGCCAAATTTGAGGACCGTATAGACTGGGGCCTTTCTTCCCCAAGGAAGGAAGGGCACCAAAGAAGTGGGGTGTACAGAGCAGTTAGATATCATCAAAGAGTATGTATCACATATATTGCAATGTCCCTTTTACAATAGTCATGAGATTGTTCTGTCTGCACAGTGACTGATGGACACAGCAGGTAGCAGGTCTGTTGTCTCAAGTTGGGTGGTCACAGGATGAGCGCAACAATCAAATCCTAGCCTAGGGAGAAATGCTTATTCTTAGGGAACTGCCAGTGTGGGGGAAGTTGCATCCTTATATTAAGGGCATTTGTTCTTGTCTTTGGGACATGGTAAATGCTTAAAGCAGATATACAATGCATGTTCAAAGGCCACGCCAGGCCCTTTTTGAAAAACAAGGTCAGGCTGAATTAGTTTTACACCAAATGGCTTCCTCATATACTTCAATATATCCTATTGCTTGCCATTTATTTATCAGCAGTAATTTGTTACAGTAGCCATGGAAAACTAATACAGATTTTGGTACTGGGAAATGGTGTGCTGCTGTAACAAATAATGCAAAATATGGAAGTGGCTGTGGAATTGGGCAAATGGTAGAGGATGGAAGAATATTGAGAATAATATTGAGACTATTGAGGAAGGCCTAGATTGCCTTGAAGAAATTGTTGGTAAAAACAATAGACATTAAAGGCATTGCTGGTGGTGACTCAGGAGGCAATGAGGAATACATTATTGGAAACTGGAGTAAAGATGATCCTTGTTATATAGTGGTATAAAACTTACATGAATGATGTTCAACAGCTGTGTGGAAAGCAAAACTCATAAGTTATAAACTTGGATATTTAGCTGATGAGATTTCCAAGCAAAGTATTAAGGTGCAGCCTGGTTTCTTCTTGATGCTTCTGGTATAATTCCAGAAGAAGGAGATAAATTGAAGAAGAAACTATCTTTTAAAAAAAATAATAAAAACACTTGATGATTGGAAATGTTCTCTGCCTGTCAAGTTTGCAAAAAATGCTAATGTTAGGAGATTCACTATTAGGAATGTGTGCTCTGAAGAAAAGGCCAAGGGTGTGGCTGGATAACCTTTTGTTGAAGAGATTAGACATATATGACTCATGGATCCACTCAGCCACCTCAGAAGAAGCCAGGAATAGAGATGGGGCTATCCAGCAAAAGATCTGTGGAGGACCATCTTATCTAATGATGTGGAACTCCTTTGACACACACAGGAGACCCACAGGGTTTGAGAATGTTGTATCAGCAGAAACTACTACCAAGCTATCTGAAGACATGGGATCTAGGAAACCAGGCTCAAATTCATGATGAAGTAAAGAGAATTCTCAAGATGATAAAGAAGAAAGATTCCAGCACAGCAACTGTGTAGCAGACATAGCTAGCAGTTAGTTCACACTGGAGAAGATCAGATTTCAGGGAAGTTGTCTCCAGGAAGATAAAATTTATAGGCTATCATATGTATTTTAAAAACTGAAAGAGAATTTGGAGATGATTTACTAGTAGTTATATAAAAATAGTTAAATAAAATCAGCTATTTACTTCCATAAAAAACAATTGTACAAGAAAACAAAATTAATAACATATGATACGACTCAAATGTGAATAGTTTAACATAGTCAAAATAATTTAAAACTAAAAATTACTCTCTACAAAATTATGCTAGAATCATGCTAGGAAAATGGAAATATAAATTTGAGTGTGTAAGTGCATTGTGTAAGTATACACGTGCACCCAGATTGAAGGTAAAGGTGAGATAAACCTTCACGTTCCACAGCCTGAGGCCAAAAGATAACTTCTGAAAAAGCAAAGTATAAAACCGAAAAGCAAAAAGTAGTACCAGCATCAGAATTATTATCTAGAGAGACAGCTAAATACTACAAGACAACTGATAAGTTCGAAAAGAGGTTGCCTCTGTGGAATGGACATTGGAATTGGGGGTGGGAAATTACCTCCATTCTGTTGTGTGTTTGTTTGTTTTTTGTTTTGTTTTCTTATAAGCTTTGTAGAATAATTTGACCCTGTCAACTAAATAAATGAAGACCTTTCATAAATATTGTTTAAAAACTAAGTATAAAGATTACCCTGACTGCTCTATGGAAAATGGTTTAAGAAGGATAAGAGGCTATTACAGAGATGGAAACATGAAGTGATGGCAACACAAAGTGGCATTATAGTTATGATGGTGCAGAGAAGGGAAAATCTAGATTAAATGTGAGAAGTGAGGAATAACAAGACGTCAAAAGTGACTCCCAGGTTTTGTGCATGAAGGACGGTAAGAAGAAAGGTCTTTACTGGGGTGGGGGCTACATTCTAGCTAGAGGACTTGAGGTAAATGATTTTTTCCCAGGAATGCCATGCCTGAGAGACTTCTGTGAAGCTTAAGAGGAGAAATTACATGTACACATTCATATATACATGAGACTCAGGAAAGAATTCTTGACTGGAAATATATGTGGATTTTATAGTAATTAAATATTATTTAAAGATATGCCAATGGTTAATACCACTCTTATATAGTGAAGACAGATAGAAGATGAAAGTCCAAGAGTATATTGAAAGAAATAAAACACATAAAAGAAGAAAATGAGACACAAATAAAGACTAACCAAGAGGAAGCAGAAAAGGAAGAGGAAAATAAGGAAAATGGAGAACTATGGAAGCCAATATAAAACTGTGTTCAAGTAAATGGAAATGTCAGTGATGTCAAATACTTGTTAAATGTCAAGTAAAGTTAATACTGAAAAGTGTTTTTTACATTAAGCAACATGGATATCTGGGTTTAGTTAGCAAGAGCTGTTTTGGTGGAGTGGTAGGTGGACGAGCCAGATTAAAGTGGGCTGAAAGTGAAGGGAAAGAAAGAATGGAATTTTTACAATTGTAGGAAAATATTTCAGGAGTTTGGCTATAAAGACTGAGTATATATGCAAGGCAACCTCTGGAGGGATTTTATGGGTTTGAGGGGATTATTTTAAATGGGAATGACAACAGCATAGGCTAAACTAGTATGCATAGCACTTTTGAAACCCCTTTTGAGATTGATGATGGTAAATATAAATATACAATGATAACAGTGTTCTCATAGCTGATAACTAATAACAATGGAGGAGAGTGGTTTAGATGGATTCTGTACATCGTAAGGGATCTGGGCATGTTTTTACGGGAAAGAAGAGAAGTAAAGTTTTAGAATATTGTCCCCACATCTTGAGTCTGATACATGCAACCCAACTCTTCTGGCATACTTGATTTATCTAGAGGTAGGTATCCAAAATCAGCTGTTCAGTTTCTCTCTCCCAGCAATTTCCATTTGGGCAACAGAATGAATTACCCAAATGTGTGAAGTTAAACTGAAAGCTCTGACAGTCTGGGAGCTGAAGCTGCCATGGGGCAGCCATGATGAGCCAAGAATGCAATGATGTGTAAGCAGAGAGAGCTGGGCCTTACAGACAAGCAAGAGGATCAAGATGACCTGCAGAGAGAAGAAATAAGAAAACATGTACACCAGAAAGGCTGAGCAAGTAGTTTTGAAAGAGTTTCAAGTTCCCATGAAACCCTCCTGTGCTTCCCGGAGGTTGCTGATAACATTAAAATACAACTGATTTTACATAAGTTAATTCACATTGGTTTCTATTCCATGCAACAAAGTGCCCCTGGATAAGAAAATTAGAGGGTTTTCATCCTGGTTATGTTTATTTCAATGCTATGTTGATATTTATATCAACCATAGGAGTTGATATAAAATTTATCTAGACCCATAGTGTATATGAATTAAAGGAATGTAATTTTTCACATAGGAATGTAGATAACTCATTGTCAGTGGACTAAAATAAGAGAAAGTAAGGAAAATTCTTATTTTTTCTGTTGATTTTTATAACCTTGTTCTGTCAGTATTTCTCAGAATAACGTATAGATAATCTCGTTCTCTCTTTTGGTTACCAACAATGACTTCACCATTGCTGACACCTGTGCTTTAAAAGCTCTTTTAGATATGTTTATATTTTTCTAGAAAACAGTGTTTTACCTGTCATTTGACATTTAAAATAACGAGAGTCAACCTACAGTTTTAATTAGAATTGTCACATGAATACAGCTATCCTCAACTCAGGCTATTAGAAGTAATTTATTTGTGTAGCTAAATGATAAATTGGAAAGAAAATTGCAAAGCATTCCAAAAAATAGATTCTGGTTGGATGTTTCATTCATAGTGTAATTACTGAGATTAGGTATATTGAGAGTTGCAAAAGGCTGATAATGGACATATAAATATTAATGAAAAAGATAAAATATTATTATTCATAAAATATTACCATAAATAATACAAGACTTCAGGGAAAAGGGGACACTGGGGTCTTTTACAAGGTTTTGTAAAGACTGAAATTCAAAATAATACCTGAGAGAATACACTGCAGAAATACTTCTGAAATGGGGTAATTTTATATCCATGTATTACTACTTCAATCATGAACTACCTAATTTACTCACAAAAAGCATTTTCTAATTGCTACATGTGTTTTCTCTAATATATGAAATAATTGCGAAATTTTATGTAAGGGTAGCATTTGGTGAAATTAAGAAGTGGAAATTCCTGCTAAATATAAAAGGATTATTTGAGATTTCAATAACAAAGAAGACGGTGAGATCATTCTGTTCTACTTAAGATGAAGCATCATCTCTAAAATCTCTATATTCTTAATATTTAATATTAATATTCAAATCTAAAAATGATTTGTATGTGTGTATCCGTGTAGCAGTATCCACATCACACAGTAACTTGTTAGAAATTCCAATTCTCAGGCCCAGCCCTGATCTGTTTCAGCAAAGTGATTCTGAGGCATGCTGAAGTTGAAGAATCACTGAAAGTTATGAACTTTAAAGCAACAGGGGTTTTAGCATGAACATAGAGGATTATAACGTAACTTATCAATGATGTGAAGAGAAGCCCGATTCTGACCCCTCGCCAGCCCCCAGGTACGAGGATGTTGGGAGAAAAGCAGCTTCAAAGAGAAATTCAGAAAATAGCCAGACTGTATTTAAAACTTGACGGTGGAGAGAATGGTCAGGGAAAGAGGAGAGGTGGCCGTGGTTACTGACCATAATATAAGAGTTCCAGGGAAGAGAAGGGAAAGATTTTCAGAGAGGAATATGGTGAAATGGTTCTGAGGAAGAAAAATCGTGTGGTAATGACACTGTGGGAGAATAACCAGGGAAATCCATATTGGGAAATGTGAAAGAACAATCCAGATATGCTGTCTGCCAGTAGCACTATATGATACAATAGCTCTTAAGCACACAGATTTTAGCAATAAACTCCCTTGATTCATTTCTTGGTTCTACCATGCACTAATTTTGTGAATTTTGGTTAGCTTTGTTTTTAATTTTTTTGTCTTTTTTAATCTTCCAAATAGAGGGGAAAAATCATAGTTATAGAGTTGTTGTGGGTATTAATGAGATAATGCTAATGTGTTAAGAGATGACACATATACATCATGACTTAGATGTGCAAAAAAGACTAGAATTCTTTACTTTCTATAGTTGTGCTCAAATTTTTCTGAAGTCCTCATTTCTGTGGATGTTGGAAGGGATTATCTGTGGAAAAATTTCAACTAGTCAATTAAGATTAATTCAGTTTCTTTTGGATGAACTGGAATCTTTTTGGTGAATATTCAGTCTTTCCAAGTTACTTATCTTTTCTCTCCCAGATAGAGCAAGTGTGTTTCCATGGTGATGGTTAAGGGAACAGCTGATATGAATGCAGGTTGGGTACTGCCCTCAGAATCCATGGATATCTCTTTAGTGATTCTTGGTCACTGGACACTCTGGTGGCAAATGTCCATGACAAATGAAATCAACAGATGTTCAGCTTTTGTCCCTTCTCCAGGGACAGCCCCATCTTACTGACTAGGGCTCATCCCAGCTCTTATGAGCTCCACAGATACTGAGTCTTAGTTACAACTTTCATCAAGACTAAAGATTCAACAATCCACCTCATGGCATCTGCTGGGGAGCCCTTCCCCCCAGCCTTTTACATTGATGGCCCCCGAACAGTTCCACCAACTCTCAACTCCCAGTTCCAATTCTGAAACCATACTAGATCTTCTGGGTTTTCAAAACCTAAGAGCCAACAGAAACCCAGGTACTCTGTTTAGGACCTTCTAAGCACACTATACTGCCATTTCTCTTCTAGTTCAGAGACACCTACCTAGTGATTTCTTCTCACAGTTCCAGGCAGAAAGCCAGGTCTAAGATGCTCTGCTTTTGGCTTCTCACACAACCTATTTGGGATTTCTACGACTCTCAGCCCTCAAATGGGACCTCTTCTCCATCCCTTCCTTTGTCCTCTCAACCCTGAGAACTCTCCCTCCTTTCTCTTTCATGTCATATTCTGAAGTCTCTCTGTCTTGTAGGGGAGCAGAATTTGCTACCCCAAAATGTGTCTCTTTGGCTTGATTATTTTCAAGAAGAAAAGACTCAGGAAGAAACTTTGACCTTCCCTCTAACAGCCCAAAAGCACTTAAGATAAAAGGTCTGTTCCAGGAAGGAGCTAACACCACAGATAACTAGTATAATATGAAAGAGGTGTGGTAGACAGGGAGGACCACAGCAAGGCCTATTTGATCAAAGTCCTCTCCAGGTCTCACTGTCTTTGCAAGGCATGGCAAACATTTGTTTACCAAACATTTACTTTTCCATCTCCATATGAATTTCCTTCCTCCCCTTTTGAAGTCCCAAGCCACTACCTCCAACATCCTCCTTTGTCTTTAGCTGAAGATGGTATTTAAGGTGGTGGTTTTGGCCATTTTGGTAAGTTACTCAGTTTTCCTGGGTTTCTCCCATGTATACGTGTTATTAAATTTGTTTGATTTTCTCATGTCAATTTAATTCTTAGACCAGCCAGAAGAACCACGGGTAGAGGAATATTTCTTCCTCCCCTACAGCCTTTAACTTGTAGTAAAACTTGAGTGATCGGAGCACACCAGTCTTGTCTCTTAATTTGTTTGAAAATTTATAAATCCCTTTTTTCCCTCAAAAAAGCCTGGCTCTGTATTTTCAAGGGAGGATTTTGAAAGTCAAAGGTGGTCAAAAAGATCTTTGGTGAAAATTGTCTTGGATGATAAGCCTCATATTTTAGCCTTAATGATAGAAGGGCTGCAGGGAAATAAAATTTAAATGAACAAGGGAATTAAATTAAATTAAATTGGTTTAATACTTTCAAAATACTACCACCCTTGTTACCTAAGTGATATCTAACATTTATCACTTACTAGATATCAGGCACTATGCTAAGTTCTTTACATATATTATCTCATTTTAACATACAACTCAAGCTCTATGAAGCATTTTACAGATGAACAACTAAGGCACTTACAGGTTAAGTTGTATGCCCCAGGAAACAGAGTGATTAATTGAAAGAGCCCAGGTTGAATTTAAGCAGTTTGATAATGCCTAACTCTGAAAAGTAAAGCTGTATTACACTCTCTCTGCGTATGGAACAGAGTACTTACTCAGTAAGAGCCATTATTACTAACATTACTCTTCTTCTTTGGCAACTCTAATCACTAGAAATTGATATATGCTGTTTGAAAAAAAATTTAATGTTTTGGTTTATAGATTAGTGTTTTGTGAATTTGGTTAGTTTGAGTCCACCAGAGATTGATCACATCTTGGAGCACAAAAATGCAGGAGAATAAGGAAAATAATGATTTACAGCTCCATCTTTTAATAAATTAAATTGCAACTATAATATCCCACAATAAGGTCACATTTCTATTAAATACCAAATTATAATGGACTTTCAGCTATCTTTGCCAAATTGTAACTTAATTACTCTCTTTAGATGCTCAGGGAGTAGTGCCCTAAAAGGTTCACAGACAGTGTGATTGTGCTGTAGAGAGGAGGGGTGACAATGAATAACTAACTTTCCAGTAATAATCTTAAATTATATAAAATTGTTAGAAGGGAATATTCTTGCTACACTGTTCCGTTGAAAAAGAAACTGGCAAAAGGAACTTTTTAATCCTTCTGTCTAGTTCTCTGCGTGAAACCTATAAAGAAACTACAAATCTTTTTGTTGTTGTTAGTGTCGTCTTGTCAATTCCAACTCCTAGTGGCGCTGCATACAGCAGAGCAGAACCCTGTCTGGTGTTTTGTGCCATCCTCTCACCTTCTGACGCTGTATCAGACAATGCTTTGCTACTATTCACAGGGTTTTCATGGCCAGTTTTTTCGGAAGTGGGTGGCCGTGTCCTTCTTCCTAGTCTGCCTTAGTCTGGAAACTCTGCTGAAACTTGTCCACCATAGGTGACCCTGCTGGTATTTGAAATACTGGTGGCATAATTTCCAATATCACAGCAACATGCAGCCACCACAGTATGACAACTGACAGACTGGTGGTGTGGTTCCCTGACCGGGAACTAACTCGGGCCTTGGCGGTGAGAGTGTGGAATCTTAAGCACTAGACCACCAGGGCTGACTTACAACTCCTTATTTAAGGATAAAACAGTTTGAGAGGATAAATGGGTCGTTATATCACAGTATAAAAAAGCAGTTGTATATATAAAAACATCAATTCTCCTCGGTATTATGCCATAGATTCAGTGCAATTCAAATGAACTTCTTTGGGAGCCATTGAAAAAAATAATTTGAAAAAAAATCAATAGGTGACTATATCAAAGATAATTCAGAAAGAAAAGACTAATGTGAAGAGTTTAGTTATACAAAACATCTTAGTACATTATAAAGACCTAATATATAATATGGAGTAATACTGTCTCCGGATAAGCAACAATTCAAATGGATTGGAAAGGATTGCTCAGAAAGAGATTCAATTGTGTATAAGAATTGATTATACAATAATATAGACATCACAAATAAAATGAGGAATATTTGGTAAATAGATTTGAAACAACTAGCTTGCAATTTTAAGAAAATCAATTGATATTTTATTTTACACATCAAATTCAATTTAAGATAAATTACTCATGTGATATTTGAAAGATGATTCCATTACAATTGTGGAGAATGGACTCAGCAAAGCTAGAGAAAACCACTAGTTGCAAGACTAATAAACAGACTAAATGAGAAATGACAAATGAGAAATAAGGGGAAACAAAGATGAGATGGATTCCAGAAAAAAAGAACTTGATGGTGAAAGATAAATATGGAATATGTAGTTTTCAGACTTTAAAACGTAAGTGGGTAATGGTTCTTTTAACTGAAATAGGTCAGACTATGTGAAAAAATGCTTATGGAGCGAAGCCTTTGAGTTCAGCATGTGATGCATATGATGCCCAGGACTGCAGTTGATAATTAGAGTCCAGAATTCACATAATATGTCTGGGATGGAAATATAGACTTAGTAGAATTCTGCTTCTACAGAGTATTTGAAGTCATAGGAATGGATAAAATGACTCAGAGAGAGGAAATAAATGATAAGAAAGCCAAGCACAGAATCTCAAAGTGGTGAAAAGATTACAAGCAAAGCACTGTGTCCCAGAAAGCATAGAAGAATCGCAATAAGGAGTATGATGTCAAAAATATGAAATGCAGCAGAGAAATCTTAGAAGACATCAAATGCACTGAATTCTCTAAATTGGGCAACTAAGAGGTTATTGGATATCCCAGCAAAAAGAGTTTCAAAAGATGATAGAGGAAAAGGCCATGTTGTAGGCAGTTTGAGTATGAGTGATAAAGGAGGAGAAATCAGAGGGAAAAAGTAATGGAGGAAAAGTTATGATGTGATATCACATTCTGCTAAGGAAAAAAAAAAACAGACTCTGAAATCTTTATTTGTATCTCCAGGCATTCATTGGTACATGGAAATAGAAACTATTTTATAGGTATATGTTTTCACAAAATTATTAATTTTAATTTTGACAGTTACCGCTTTACAACATACTTGGAACAAATATATAATCCAAACATCAATGCAGCTCACACTCAATCTTAAAATAAAAAAATGCAATTTTAAGATTTTTCTCATGAGATATTCTGTGAGTTTTCAGTTATCAAAGGTCACTGTATATTTAAATGGCATTAAATATGGTCCTTTAACTCATGAAACAATCAAATTTTACTAAGCAATTCAAGGGTCCTTCACTTAATTTTTTTCCAGAAAATATCAGTGAATAGTCTGATCCTATATTTGCTTGGTAGCTGAAAGTAAGTGTTGCTATGTCTACACATGGATTCTTATGACATCAGGGTATTTTATTGTTTTATTCTTTGTTGATTTTGCCCTCATAAAACAATTCTAGGACAATTTAAAATGTCTTTTTTTCCCTAAGGAGAGATGAACTATCTTTGAAGTGTTTCCATTCAAATGTACTAAGTGTACATAAATCACACATGAGAGATATGAGTTAAAATATGGGCCAGGAAAAATAGTGACCTGCTTGTTTCCTTAACAAAATAACAAAATATTGGTGAACCAAAGACTCTCACAGTCTAGACTTCTTGTTGTTAGAAAAAAGAATCCCCAGTGATCAGGGGGGACAATGGAATAGTCATGAAATATTGCCTGATGAGATGGCACTGGAAAATACCCAACTGAGATATGAAGAACTACAATGCTGTGAAATTCTTTACTTTAATAGAGATGAACCTTTGAAGATTTGCAAGCACATTGAGATCTTTCTGGTTTGGAAAAGATGTAGTTAAGAAGCAAACTTGGAAAAGTCAGTGTCATAGTAAAATCAAGATTTGGAATTCTAAATACATACTACAGATCATACCTGTTGTTAGAAATTCACAAATATAATTTAAAATAATTTGCTGCCCTTCAATGATTTTCCTGTGAAAATTACCTAAGCTAGATAGAAAGAAGTCAATAAAAATGGTCTCATTTTTATGCAGGAAAATGCATAGTTTACTTCAGTAAAAAAAAAAGATACCAGTTTCTTGGGTGAGGAGCAACAGATTCTACAGTTAATAGTTTTCTAAAAGGTTAAGCATCTGGGATTCAGAGAGATATATGAAGATGTTAGAAATACTCATGTATAATATATCCAAGAGAGACTCATTTATACAATAGAGAATTCATAAGAGAAGTAAGGGGAGTTGATAGAAAAAAATGATCAATGTGAGTGCGCACACACACACACACACACACACACAGAGTATTATTTCCTTACACCAGCAATAGCCAAATGTATAAAATGGGATTTAAAATGCATATATATAACTTCAACATAAAATTTTAAAGATTCCATTAGGGGCCATACACCATACACAAAAATCTATACCATATGGAAGAAAGTTTTACATATCAAATGTTTGCAGGTCTGTTAGACCAGTGATCAATTCATAAGAAAGGTAATTAATTAAATTTTGCTTCAGGTTCCCCATAAAAGCCTCATGAGGGCAAATTATGAAAGAAGGCTGCTTTGGTTAGTCTGTAGTCTGAGGTCAACAATTGTTGAGGAGTTGACACCCTCTGCTTGATTGGGGAGGTCAAGAAGCCATTCACAAGGACACACAGTTGACTCACCCTTGTAGGCTCTCTTAGTTGTTTACCACGGGTTCATCTCTACATTAAAGCTGTGACTTCCTTCTGGCATGACTTATGCTTTCTATGTTTTGTCTTACTATAATCCAAATAATTTTGCTTATTTTGGGAATATTTTGCTAAGAATGATTTGGAATTACAATAGCCATTATGGGAAACTTTTGACGTATAAAGAGTAATACATTTAAGAGGAACTCTAGAAAAGAAGTGAGACAAAATACCAAATAATATATGGTCAACTTTCTTTTATGGATATACTGAGGCCTAAAAACAAAACACTGATTCCAAGATAGACACTCTTAACAACTCTTTAGCAAAAACAATAGGGAAAAAAAATCAATCTCGTGCCAAACTTCTGAAGCTTCCCCTCCTTGTACTTCTTTTTTCCTCTCTAGCCAGACTTATATTTACTCACAAATTATACCTTCTGCTCTTTCCCCTGACCCTCTAAATAAGTTACCCTTCCCTCAAGGTATTTCTCAAATCAAAACCACAATGAGATATCATCTTATACTGTTAGAATGGCTACTATCAAAAAGACAAAAGATCACAAGTGTTGGTGAGGATGTGGAGAAAAGAAAACCTTTGTACCCTGTTGATAGAAATGTGAATTGGTACAGCTATTATGTAAAACAGTATGGAGGTTCCTAAAAAATTAAAAATAGAACTACCACATGATCCAGCAATCTCACTTCTGGGTATATATTCAAAGGAAATGAAATCAGTATCTTGAAGAGATAGCTGGACTCCCATGTTCATTGCAGCATTATTCACAATAGCCAAGATGTGGAAACAATTTAAGTTGCCATGGACAGATGAATAGATAAAGAAAATGTGATAGTATTTAGCCATAAAAAAAAAAAGGAAATCCTGCCATTTACAACAACTTGAATGAGCCTGGTGGATATTATGCTAAGTGAAATAAGCCAGAAATGGAAAGACAAATAATCTCATTTGCATAATTACTCATGATCTCATTTGAAATGATACGAGATCTCATTTTTATGTGGAATCTAAAAAAGTTGAAGTCACAGAAACAGAGAGGAGAATGGTGGTTACCAGAGGCTGGGGAGTGAGGAAAATGGGAATATGTTAGCCAAAGAGTAAAAGTTCAGTTATGCAAGATGAATAAGTTCTGGAGATCTAACGTATAGCATAGCAACCAAAGTTAATAATACAGTACCGTTTACTTGAATTTTGCTAAGAGAGTAGATCTTAAGTGATCTCACCAAACACACACACAAATGGTAACTATGTGAGGTGGTAATCATTCCACAATGTAAACATATAAAGTTTACAAGTTTAAACAATGTAAAAACTTACTTGTTTCCAGAAACTTATGAAGAAAAATAATCTATAAACATAGGCAAAATAATTAGAGTAAACCTCTACATGTCCAGATTTATTCTTCAAAATTTTTGCCTAAACTTTTCAATATCCCCTTAAGCTGAAGTCAAAGAAGTTTTTGGACCAATTATAATCTGTTTAATGGACAGTGGACTAATTATCTTTTTATCCAGCCCCAGCAATGCACCAATTTCATCTATTAAAAAGCCCAGTGGTCAAGGATCTAAATTTTTTCCACATTCAGTGAGTAATTCACAAAATACTAATTCCTTGTTTCCCAGCAGTGCCTAACCCATATTATCCTCAGTGCCATCAGAAGCCAGATTCTTTACAGAAATATACCTATGCTTAGCTTTATTTAGTGTCCAAATTGATAAAAATAGTCAATATTTACTTGCCTTTTCCTGGGAAAATCAATAATTCACCTGGACAGCTATATACCTAGGAATTTACAGAAGATCTACCCTACTTCTCCCAAGTCTTGAAAGAAGATCTTAAGAATATACAAATCCTTTGTGGACTCACTCTGGTCCAATAAGTAGATAGCTTCCCTTAAGTAGATGTTCCATTAATCTGGCAAACTCCAAAACTGACGCTATACATCTACTCGTCAAGCTAGTGAAGAAGGGATACAAAGCTTCTAAGAAAAATTCCACTTCTGCAAAACAGTAGTTCATTCTAGGCCATGATCCATCAGCTGAAGAAAGGGCATTATCCAACAATTTGTAAGATTAAAAATTACCCTAAATATCCCAAGATAAACAACTAAAAGATAATTAAGAAAATGTTTTGTATTAAACAGATATTGTAGACAACAATTATCAAAATTTTCTGAAAAGGAGTGCTCTTTTATAATGTGACTTAATCCAACATCTCAGACCATCCCATGGGTCACAGAAATTAAAGAAGTCTTAAGTAAGTTCAAAATATCTCTTCAACAACCACTTATTTGGTCCTACCAAATCATTATAAACTTTTCTTTTTGTGTGCACATGAAAGGTTAGGTAATGCTCTAGGGCATTAACTCAACAACATGGCACACATCAAAAGCCACTGCTTATAGCCTAAGTAAGTAGGCTATATATAATGAAGGCTTATCTTCCTTGTCACTAAGAATTTACAGCCTCTGATAAATTAGAAAAACTATTCAGCTTTTAAAATTATATCCACACAGGGGCTGGCCCGGTGGCACAAGCGGTTAAGTGTGCGCTCCGCTGCTGCGGCCCGGGGTTCGCCGGTTCAGATCCCAGGCACGCACTGATGCACCACTTGGCAAGCCATGCTGTGGCAGCGTCCCATATAAAGTGGATGAAGATGGGCATGGATGTTAGCCCAGGGCCAGTCTTCCTCAGCAAAAAAAGAGGAGGATTGGCAGATGTTAGCACAGGGCTCATCTCCTCACAAAAAAAAAAAAAAATTATATCCACACAAAAACCTCTACACAGATGTTTATAGCAGCTTTATTCTTAATTTCCAAAACTTGGAAGCAACCAAGATGTCTTTCAGTAGGTGAACGGATAAATAAGCTCTAGCACATTCAGACGATAGAATATTATTCAGTGCTAGAAAGAAATGAACTATCAAGCCAGGAAAAAAAATGGAGGAATCTTAAATGCACACTGCTAAATGAAAGAAGCCAATCTGAAAAGACTACATACTGTATGATTCCAACTATATGACATTCTGGAAAAGGCAAAACTATGGAGACAATAAAAACATCAGTGATTGCCAGAGGTTGGAGACAGGAGAAGGATGAATAGTTGGAGCATAGTGGAATTTTAGTGCAGTGAAAATATTCTGTAT
This sequence comes from Diceros bicornis minor, assembly GCF_020826845.1. Classification (NCBI taxonomy): domain Eukaryota; kingdom Metazoa; phylum Chordata; class Mammalia; order Perissodactyla; family Rhinocerotidae; genus Diceros; species Diceros bicornis. Next base: position 61,338,186 of record NC_080742.1, on the reverse strand, counting down.
GATACCATAATGATGGATACATGTCATTATGCATATGTCCAAACCCATAAAATGTACAACACCAAGAGTAAACCATAATGTAAACTTTGGGTGATTATGATGTGTCAAGGTAGGCTCACCAATTGTAACAAATGTACCCTTCTGGCAGGAGATGTTGATAATGGGGAAGGCTGTGCATGTGTGGACACAGGGGATATATGGCAAATCTAGGTACTTTCCTCTCAATTTTGCTGTGAACCTAAAACTGCTCTAAAAAAAATAAAACCTTAATTAAAAAAAGAAAACTATTCAGTTTTCATGCTAGAACCACCTCCACACTTGAAGGCATCACATGTGTACAATCTCCTTTGCTAACTGAAATCATTCAAAAATGTTCTGCTTAAATATGATATCTAATTAAATATAAAATATTCATAATTCTCTTTATCATTAAACATACATCTATACTCTCAATTTGACAAGTTTAACATCCTTATCTGATGGAGAATCTGATGATTATGTTTCTGTAGTTCAAGAATTTTCAATTTTCAGAACATATTTAGACATTTTCTTACAAAATCCTTACTTAACATTGTGTATTGATGTGTCTTATCTCACAAATGAAAGGGAAAACATAAGGCTAGTTATGAAATAACTACTGCAGATTCCCTTGTAGAATCCAACTTCTTACGAGAAGAAATCAACTCAAGTGGCTAAACGTATGGTTCTTTGTAGGGTATGTCAGTTTGATTAACATAAAAGGCTAAATATAATCACAGATAACTGATAGGTTTTTATAGTTCATACTTTTAAATGAACTAGGAAAACAAAGATGATTCTTAACCTCCTCAGGCACTCCTATACAAACTGGACAACAAATATATGAATTGCTTGATATTTGAACTGACCTGATTAAATTATGGTTATAAAAGCAGAGACCTACCATACAAGACATAAAAAATGCATTTAGAGAAAATGTTTATTCAGGTCATTATCTTAAGCCAGTTATGCTGACTAAAATCCCGTGCAAAGATCTCTTGTACAGCCAAAAAGAAAAATCCATGGAGAAGTTTAAAAATTCTATTCACAGATATACAAAATTTGGCCACCAGTTCTGAAATGAAATATTGAGAATGACTGGGTTGTAAGTTATAGCAAAGCTAAGATAGCTGAATAGTGGCATAAGATAACCTAAAATGAACATTTGCTGAAATACTTCATGAGATAATCCATAATAAAAGGAACAAATTGTCCACAATATTAATCAAACACCAGTGAACAAACTTTTCTTAATATCAGAGGATACATCCAGTTCATGCTTTATCTATAGCCAACATAATCCTGGAAAAATTGTAAAGGTTGGGCATAGACATGAACTATGTTCTAGTGGACCACTAACATCTCCAGACATATTTTTATACAATTGTGTTCCCCTATGGATTATGAATGTGTTCTAGTGATAGTGTATATTTTTCTAGATGTGTAGTCTTCAAGCCCCAAATGCTACCGCTATCACCTCATTTCCTTTCACCTCTAATTGTATCAGACTTCTCCAAGAGTAGGGTTAGAATTTTGCATGACACACATCATACTCAATTCACTGGGAGCCACAGAAGCTCTAGGGCCCAGGTGTGACTCAATTAGTTCCATAAGTACCATACCACCCTCACATCCTAGAGGATGTATGTAATACAATCCAAAAGTGTGAAACACTAGGGCCTTAACCAGTGAAAGAAAGAGCTGGCAGATAAATTGCCTTCCCTTCCTTCCCTTGATGGAGTACTCCAAGACATCGTTCCTCAAATGGACTATTCCTTGATGGAGTATTCCAAGACTTCCTTCCTCAAAAGGAGTATTCCAAAATGCAGTGATACATATGACCTCTCCAGATGATACATTATGTATGACCTAGCCACAAGCTATGTATTCTTTTGAAGCTGTGACCAGCTCTGTAATACATCATCCTTACTTGATTTCCTCCATTCCTGCCTTTCTCCTCAATTTTGATCCCCTGAATGGAAGGTTTACTTTAGCTTCTGTTTTCTATGACATTTAGGGTAAGACAATTGAGGCCAGAAGCGACCCTGTAGGCCATCAGGCTGGTAATTTGACATTACATTGCCCACTTGTCAGAAATCAACCGAAACCCTATTGCTGGTGATAAGTGAGATAGTATCAATCTCTGAAATGTAGTGGAATCACAATTACTAAAGCCTTCACCTATGATTAATTAAGATAATGTGTAGGTAGGATGCAAGGAATTGGAGGATCAAATGATGTTGCTCTGATCAGTGATATAATGAAAATTATAAGGACTCTGGTGTTTGGTGGCTTCATTGAACAGCATGGGAAGTCTTGCAAAAAGAAAATGATGGGTTTAAGGCAGCTGTTTGCCAATATGTCATGCTATGAAACCAAAGTTTCAATGGTAGATTTAAAGAAGACTGTTCTCTTGCAGCCACAGGGCACACTGCTAAAAATTTATCTGATTACAGGGATGCAGTACTACAAAGGAAAATGATGTGCAATGATTGAGGTCTCTGATCATCAAATAAATGCCCTAATATTGAAAGAGATAAGACATGAGACCAATGGGGTGGAAAAACTGAATAGGTTAACTTCTATATCTCCTTTAACCCTCCTGGCCAAAAACAGCCTCCACTTTCCCATTGTTGCAGAAGTTATTCTGCTAATATTGCTTGAAGACTGTGCAATAGCTTCAACTGAAGCTGCAATCTCAGGAGATGATGATTGCTTTCTTCAACCCCCACCATCTCATTGCCACCAGGCTGATAACCATAGTCAAGCCTCAGCATAACCTGAGTAGAGAAGAATAATCTCTGATCAGGGAAGATTGCCAAATATATTTTAGAGATTGACTAATATGTACAAGCAGAAGCCAGGGGAATGTGTGTGCAAATGGATCTTGATGGTATGGTAACTCAGAGAAGTGTGGAAAACAGCTAGAAAGAGGAGAGTTTGTTGATTTTGAGGGAGATGATACATATTTAGACAGGAGAGAGAGAACGAGAGACACAGAGATTACAAATGGCAATGATGCTATTTTCCCGGGTAACTAGAAAAATAAATACTGAAGACGTTTTAAGGAATTGATGTCCCTCTAAAAAGTTACCCTCATGGATATCAATTCATAGTGGAGAACCATGGAGAACGGGTAATTAATAGACCTTCTCTGTGGTTATTTATTCAAACTCCACCTTTATAATTGAGATGATATACTCAGAAGCTAACAGAAAGGCTCATATTGGTTCCATGATCTATAGTATGATGGCCATTTTATAGGAAAGGCTAGGTGGATGACCTAAAACTGCCACTCCTCATTACTGACCAAAATAGTAAATTAAAAATTATATCTTGGGAGGAATGGTGGAAATCAATGCCACCATCAGACTTGAGTGTTGCAGGTGTACTAGTTCCATCCTATCTTCATTCAATTCGATAAAGGTTGACTGCAGTTAAGTTTAATAAGGTCATAGCCCAAATTGAAGATGCCATGCCATATGTGGTATCTTTACAGGAGCTTATCAACATAGACTCTGTCATACTGTGTATGGTTATATTTTGGAAGACTTCCCCCCACCCCCCCATCCTAAAGAGTAGAGAAAATCAAAATCACTGTCTTGCGTCAGGACTGTGCTAACTCTTACAATTTTTGTCAGAATATAGTCCTCAAGAACTTTGGTCATTTTGACATTCCAGTGAAAAATCACCCTGGTCTGCAATATTATGACATTATGCTAATGACACCATGCAGAACTTGACAAGTATTCTAAATGTTATAGTAAGATACATGCATGACAGATGTTGTGGTATAAACCTCCTAAAATTCCAGGAACTGCTACAATGCTTAAGTTCTTGCAATAAATTCCACTTAGCAGCAGGCATCGATTTGTTCTTTCTAGAACCATTTCATACTGCAAATATTGGTATGTTTCCCACGCTTGCAATGACTTTGGTAGCATCAGTATCCAAGGGCTTATAGACATTAATTAATTGATATAGTACCCCACATAACATTTCCTTGGACTAGGAGACAAATCTTATGGCAAAGGAGATGCAACAAATGATGCAGGATTCACCATTCTCACATTGTACCCCATCACCCAGAAACAGGCAGCCTGATAACACAGTTAAATGGCCTGTTGAAAGTTCATCTAGGGTGCCAGCTTAGGCATAGCACTCTGAGGGTTTGAGTGCTATTTTCTGGGTACAGTATATATACTCAACCATTGGGCAGTATATAGGACTATCTCTCAATAACTACAACCTATGAGTTCAGGAAATAAAAGGTGAAAATCAGATTGTCTCCTCTCACCATCACTGCCAGTGATCCACTTGATGAATTTTTCCTTTGCATTCCTAAAACCTTAAACACTCGCAACCTAAAGGCCCTAGTTCCTAGGGATAAACACTTCTGTCAAGAAACAGAAAAGTTTCCACTAAACTGAGAGCTGCAGCAGACCCGTGACCACTTGTGTTCTTCATGCCAGCGTACCAGTGGGCAAAGAAAAGAGTTGCTGTAAAGGTGAAATAATCATGAGGCTCCTGGTTTGTTACTAAACCATGGGGGAAAGGAGGAATAGTTCTTGAACACACGTGATTCATTGGGTGTCTCCAGTGCTTCCACGCCAAGTGATAATGATAAATGAACAACTAAGCCAAACATGGCTTCAAAAAGACAAGTAAACTAAGAACTCAGATACCTGGGGGAAGAAAGTCTGAGTTATACCATCAGGATAACAACTCAGACCAGCTAAATGGTGGTGAGGGAACTCTAGAACATGTAATTAAGGAGAGCAATTATAAATATCAATTATAGTTTTCTATTACAGCATGACAAATGACTTCCAAAACTTTGTGACTTAAAAACAACAATGTTATTATGTCTCATCATTTTGTGGGTCAGGACTTTGAGAAGAGCTTGCCTGGGCCGCTCATCTCTGTTCCTCACAGTATCAACTGGAGGAGTTCGACAGGGGCTGGAGGATCTGTGCACAGGAGAGCTCACTCACAGTGCTTGCAAGTTATTGCTGGTTGTTGGCTGGGAGAAAGTTGGAACTGGCTGTCAGCTGGGAGCTCACTGGGGCCTTTCAGCCATGTGCTTCAGTTCTTCTCCCCAGGGCCCTCTCCATGGAGCTTCCTGGGCTTCTTAACACATGCAACTTTATTTTAAGAGCAAGTGTTCCAAGAGATAAAGATGGAAGCTGCAAGTCTTTTTCCCACCTAGATTCAGAAGTCCTAGAAAGTTGATTCCTCTGCATTACATTAGTCAAGGAAATCACTAACTTCAGCCCAGATTCAAAAGAGGGGAACCAGACTCCATTTCTCAATGAATGGAGGAGCAGAGAATCTGTGGCTGTCTTTAATCTCAGGTCCTAAGATCAGTTATAACAACAGAAATTGTGGGTTGATTTGACAATCCTCTTTAAGCCTTTTTTAGGAGCTAGTTTATGCTTCTTCCCAGATATTTTGGTTCTACCCAGTTCTTCTGGGCCTTGCCCAATTTCTTATTCACTTCATCTTCTCACACTTCAGCTCTCTCAGTTGTCCCTAAAGGTGGACACTGGGCTTGGGCTTATCTGTGTTGCCACCTTTCCTGACAGAATCCACAAAAACTCCTAACTCCTGAGTCCAACCAGATTGGACCCGAAAAGGTTCCAGCTTCCCATGGACTGAATTTTTTTAATAACAGAGTTATTGAAATATAATTCACATGCCATAAAATTCACCTGTTTAATGTGTACAATTCAATGGTTTTTAGGATATTCACAGAGTTGCACAACCATCACCACTATCTAATTTTAGAACATTTTCATCACCCATGGTTTGAATTTTGAGATATGAGAGAGAGGATGAGAAGCAGCCAGGAGATAAATTGCTCACCGTCCACCCTGTGTCAGGCTGTTTTGAGATGCAGTAGTTCCACATGGCCTCTCTGGAGATGTCCTGCTTGACCAAACCATCAGCTGTGATTTCTTGTAAAACAGGTGACAACTCAGTAATGCAACATCTTATATTTGATTTCCATCCTGTCTACCTCACTTGTCCTTCCATGCTCTTAGTTTCCTAGGACCAAAATACCCGAAAAAGTGTTAGCATGTCAGCTTTGCCCCAGGCTCTGTTTTCTAGGATATGGGTAAAAGACATAGCATTCAAAGAATCTCTACGTTCTGACTTCCATTCCTTCTCCCTCCACACACACAGCCACAGCATATTATTCATTATACCCCAACTCCTTCAGGCTATTCTTTTACTAAGCAGTCTACTCCTTTTCCTATGCTATTCCTTCAGTCTACATTATACCACCTACTTTCGTAATCAATCACCCGTAACAATCTTGTTTTTCTTTTAAGGCCAGAGAAACATACCTATGGCATGTTTTAATCACTCTTTCCCTTGGGCTTTCACTATCTCCCACTTACACTGCTCATAAAGCATTTAATCCACCCTGCCTTGAATCAGAGTCAAATTTTATCACCCATCCCATCACCTGAGAAATGTTAAGATGGCTTCGGGAGCAGGTTCTTTGTTTCTCCTCCTTTGACTTTGTATCCCTCAAGTTTCTTGGCACAATACCTTGCACATAGTAGGGGATCAACAAATGTTGAATTGAATATTAAGTTCCATAAAAGAAAAAATAATATTTCAGTTTGATACATTGGTATTAATTTCAAATGAGGTTAGTACAGCCATTAATCATCCTATTGCCCTGAAGGTTTCATGCTGCAAAGCATTTTAAATCTTCAAGGCATATTTTCCAGAAGATCTGAATTATTTCATTGAATTTCTCTTAGTATGAAGAAAAATCACACTGAAGTTGGAAAATAAAGAGCCATCTATTCATTCAGTTCTGTCGTAGGTAGAATTGTTTAAAAATTCTGTTTTCAGAAAACGGTTTTGAAAGTGTCTCCAAGAAAAGTAAAAAACTGAGAAAATTAATAAACCACATAGAAATTCATGATGCCTGAGAAATGTCATACTTTACCCAGAATATCCTACTTTTCTCAGAAAATTCAGAATCCTTTCCCATAAGAACATATTGTTATGAGATATTAGCTAAGATGGAATTCTAATCAACCCCTAATGAAAAATGTTGAAGTGTTTATTGCCTTGTATGTTTCATGCTTTCTAATATTAGATAGTCACTAAAGAAGAGTTGGTTCTGCAGCAAACTCAGGCTTTGCAATAAATACCAGTGGGCTAGTAATTTATTGAACAGTGTTGTGCTAAATGCATTTCATCTGGGAAAAAACAATGTTAAGTGGAACATACTAATGTGCTTCATTTTAATTTCTAGGATACCAAAGCAAGCTCAAGTTATTACATTATACTAATAATTAAATGGTGGCTCATTTAAATGATAGCAAACAACTGATGATGACACTGTGTCATCAGTCTCTGCCTCATCTACACACTACAAAATTCTAATAACCTGCCTCTTAGAAAGCTCATGTTGAGATGTTAATAAATGGTTTCGCTCTTAGCAGTAAGAATCAGGCCACCCAGGCAGTTGATGTAGGGGCTCAAATAATTGAAAGATTGGAGAATCAGAGATCAACACCCCATCTTTCAGATATATCAGACACTGGTCAGGAGTCTGCCTTAAGAATGTTTCATCTCTCATTCCTAATTTAAAACCACTAAGAGATATCTAAGAAGGAACCAAAAATGTTTCCATATGTAGTGAATCAGAAAATCAGATAAACTTACAGCTGCTAGGGAGGTATTAATTGATCTTGAGATAGGTGGAAATGTGATTTTAAAGCAGATACATGTCCGTTAGTGTTATAAATGGTCGGTCCTTTTGGGGAGTCTTGCAAATTGTAAATGAGTTCTCTGAACCTGGGCCATTTTCTCTGAAATCAGTTTTCAGAATTTCAGACTGGATTCAACTTTTACAAATGTTATTTATGACAAAATACCATGATGTTGATGCAAAGGCCATGGTCCTCACTGATAAAAATTGCGAATCTCATAATATTTATGTTCATTACCCATTCTTGGCACACTTCTCTTCCTTTTTGAAAACCCTATATCTTTCTAACTGCATTCTGCTCTGATTCCTAGGCCACTTCTAGCTATGGAAATTTTATTCTGAGAATAATACCAATGTATTTCCACGAGAGTAGGAATCTTTGTCTATTTTATTCAATGATAAATACCAAGTACATAATACACTTTCTGGATTATAACTGGTGCTCAATAAATATTTGTTGAAGGAAGGTTGGGAGAATAGAAGGATGAAAGGAACAAATGCATAATGGAAAAAAGGACAAAAGTTTATCAACCCATTAATTCTTTTTCTTCATATACCTGTAGTGTCTTTTTAACAGTAATATATCAGAAAGAGAAGTTAACATTAAGTTATTTTACATTTAGACATGATAAGATAATTTTGACAACGCAACAGCCGGAGTTTGGGGCATGTTTAACATTTCTTAGGGTTATTTTAATGTCTTTTTGTCTGCTATATGTAAAGATTTATGCAGGAATTAGAACTATATCTGACTAGTATCAGTAAGAATATGAAGACATTCTTGCTCATATCTTCCTTTTGGAAAGGTCCATAGAGCGAGGTTCGTATCCGGATCAAACAAACTATAGCAGACAGGCTTTTACACTGTAGCATCACTTGGTGAAGAACGTCTACGTAGATGACTCAAGGGGTATGAAGGTTTTATTGCGTCTGGTGCATTAGCCCAACGGGTGACTGGAATATTTCTTTAAGATAAAAGAAACAAAACCAGACTTAAGCTATAAGACAGTTCACTTTCTTCAGCTCTGTTTAGCAGAACATTTCTCAAAATGATGCCACACCTGCTGTGTGAACATGTTATTCCCCTGGTACACAAAATTAATTTCTTATTAACATCATGTTCACAAGAATTTCAAGGCATGTCTTTGGAGGAAAAAACGTACAAATGAATGTTTAGCCAGGCTCAGTCAAAGAAGGAGAGGAAAGTAAAGAAATGATGAGTTTTAAGTCAGGTTTTAAAATATGATTGATATGAAATTCATTCATATTTATTATTTAAATAACATATGAAAATAATTTTATCAATAATATTGCAGTGAACAAATATTGAAATGAATGTCTCTAAACCAGTGGTTTTAAGTTTGCTCTTTTCAGAGCTCAGCAACCTATAGTTCAAGGGTCAAAGCAGCTTACAGTATAAAAGCAGTATAAGGTTAGAGTATATGACCTATAGTGGCTAAGGGTGTGATACCTCCGTTCAGAGTGTCTGGCTTAGAATCAACTCCTCCATTTTCTGGTTGTGCAATCTTGAGCAACCTTTCCACCCCAATTTCCACACACTGCAGGATAGAGAGAGGAATATACCTATCTCTCTGATTTGTGACAACTAAATACACCGTAAAGCTCTGAGAACAGTGTCGGACACACAGCGGTTCATAACCACCAGAGTATGGTTCACAGATTGGAGTGAAGTCAAACTAGAAGTGACAAGACCATGTGGAAGTCCACTGCATAATCTTGGCAATGAATGAATATAACAATGGCAATGTGAATAGAGAGGAGGGGACTGGTTTAATAGCTACTCAGGAGTTTGACTCTGCAGGACTTGACAACTGTTGGAAATGAGAGATGAGATAAAGTGACAAGGGATGATTCTTAGATTCTTAACCTGGATAACTGGCCTGATGATTAGTACTAGCTGCATGTAGCAGAATACTATGAGAGGGACTGGTTCAAGGAGAAAGATACAGAGTAAATTTTGAGGTATGTTGAGTCTGGAATGCACACAAGACTTACAACTAATGGTGTCTAGGAACAGTTGTTTAATGCACATAGAAAAACACAAAAGCTAGTTCTGGGCCAGAGATGTATATTTGGAATTATGAATATATAAGTAATAGTTAACCCATGGATGTGTGTGAGATTACTAAGACTGAAAAGAGCGAAGGGCAGAAGATTTATTGGGTTATGATGGGAGTTTAGACAGGAATGAAAAAGGATAAGAAATAATTTTGTCTAAGGATCTGAAAGCGGGTTTGATTAGCAGTGCCAGAAGTATCAGGATGGTCAAGTAAACTAAGACTTTAAATCCATGTCCGCCCTCTTTCCTGGGCATAACTCTTCATTGCCACTTCTAAGCTATACCTTTCTACCCAGATGTCCCACTGGAATGGCAAGCCCAGAATCTCTCTAAATGTACTCCAGAAGCAGTCTTCATACCACTGCTGTAGCCCTTATCACACTTGATTCTTGATATTGTTGACATTTCTGTTGCCCCAACTAGAATATAAACCTCTTAAGGCAGCATCTTTTCTTTTTTCATTTTCTTTTTTCTTCTCATCATTTCTTTTTTCATCTGTATACACTGAACCTAGCACAGTGACAGGCACATAAGTATACATGCAATAAATGTGAATAGAACAAATGAATCCTAATCTTTACTTCCCAATAATTACTTCCCCATGTCCATCAATGGCTCTGACATCATCTCAGACCTTTAGGGTTCTTTTCAGCTCTTTATTCATTATTTTTCACATCCAAATCATTTGCTAAACCACACTGATTTTATCTTTGCAATACTCTTCATGCCCATCTCTTCATTTGCAATTGAACTATTATCATTTTATTTGAAGCCATCCTTACTCCAAGTTTCTTAACTTTGATTTCTTTTTCCTCCTTTTCTGCCTATGACTATATCACTGTCATTAGAGACCTAAAGTGGAGTTTTGATGATATCACTCCCTAAACTTTAAAAACCTACCCTACACATTTTTAAAAACTTCTAAAATGCCTAGAAGGAAATTCAAAACCTAACCCCATGTATACCAATCTACCTTTCAAGGCTTTCCTCCCACTGATGCCCTAGACAATTTTGTAGTCTTTCTTAACACTTACATTACCCAAATATGCTTTGTAGTTTCCAGTCCTTCCACTTTGTTCATAAAATTTGCGTGACAAAATATTTTCTGTTTTTCTTAGGATTTCAACCAATTAAAATCTATACTATTTTCAAGAGCCATTTAAAATTTAACTTCCTTTTTGATGCATTTTTGCATCATTCCACCAAACTTTCTATTTGAATAATCTCTCTCTAAAGCTTTATCCTTCTCCACATTACTTTCTAAACCTCTTTTAAGTAGATGCTAAAGTGGGTGCTTCTTGGCGCCTCAACACATCATTTTCAGTACGTACATCATCATTTTACCTTCTGTGCCATCCTCCACCTCCTTCTCTATTCTCCTTCTCCGTTATTGGCAAGCCAGAAATCTAGATTTCTCTCTTGCTCTCAACCTCCAAATTGATCTAAAACCCTTACGTCTTATACCCTCTGAATAACTCAAATCCACACCCTCTGGACTATTCATCCCCACAATCACTTCCTTAGTGCAGGTCTTAGTCATCTCTAATGGGGATTATCTAATTAAACTCTTCAGTGTGTTCATTGATCACAGAATGAAGTCCAAAGCATCTTTAAAATAAGACTTTCCACCATCTGTTCACCAGCCCATCTTATTGGTCTCACCTCCACATGCTTCCCATTTTCATATCCTGTATTCAGACAAGCTGAACTACATTCAATTCACCAAACATACCAAGCTTTCTCATGCCTCCGTGTCATTTCCTATGTGCCAAATATTCTTCCCTCTTCTATAGCCCCACTTTCTTTATCCGTACTCATATTTCTTAACACCCAGGTTAAATGTCATCTACTTAGAAAAGGAAATATGGAATAAGCTATTTTCACATGTGAGCTAACCAACTTTTACATTTTCATCACTATAAACACACTACTTCCGATAGCTCGTTTGAACACGGTGGTGCAACACAACTCCTAACTAGGCCAATAATGAATAATTTATTATTTTTCTCCTCACTTACTGATTATCACTTTCAGCACCAGTACTGCTGATGCCTCCTAATTCTTACCTGGCTCGTCACACCTTAAAAGTGTGACATTAGTGTTTGTTCATTTATTTGTGAGACATTTAGCAACTTCTTAGTACAAGAGATGCAAAAATGCAGTCACTCTTTCAAACTGAAATCTTTAATTTTCCTCTCTCAAATGGTTTTCTTTCTACTTTGAACTGTGAAACATATTATTCTTAATCAAAAATTCTCAATGTCTAATTTTAAAGATATTTTCTATTCAGTCATTCTTATCTCTGGGAAGTTTTCACTACATTAGTATTTTTCCACATCACTTAATGAGAAATGCAAGTCATATTCAAATGAGAAAATTAAACATTAAATTGAAAACACACACTAAAAATTAAATAATTATGTGTCTGCCAAAATTAATTTCGAGGATTGATTTGTGAGTGGAAATAATGATCAAAATGAAAAGCTACATCTCTTCTATGACATTTGCCTAACAACATTTTCTTCATGTTACTTTATTTTTATAATCATGATATTTCTCTCTTATCAAATTCAAGCTTTTCAATATTCTCAATATCTTTCGTAATTCATACTATATTTATGCCATCATTTCCTGACATGTGCCACCTGTAAAACCTTCTCTACATGGGTTGACTTGATTAATAACTTATGTCCCATTATCTTACATATTGTCTTTTAGTTCTAGACCCTAATTCTTCCATTCCATCTTTTCTCTTTGGACCAATTTCTAGGAAACACTACTGATGCTTCAAAGTTCCAGATCTAAAAATCAGCAGTAACTACAATGCCTAAGTAGTTAGATCAAAAAGATCAGTAAAACATGAGGGTGTGTTCCTCTTTTTAACTTTTGGAGCAAGAGTTGCTTATCCTAAACATTTTCCCACATTCACTAGCCCTCTCCCCTCCCTCAATTTGAAACCAGAAACCATTATTAAAAGTTAGTTTCTGTCTGACAACCAAAGAAGCATGGAAATTGCTGAGAAAACTGAGGGTGGGAAACTAAAAGGTATCCTGTCTTGGAGAGTGTTTTGCTTATTATGTAATTTTTTTTTTTTGGTGAGGAAGATTTGCTCTGAGCTAACATCTGTTGGCAATCTTTCTCTTTTTTTCTGGTTGAGGAAGGTTAGCCATGAGCTAACATCTGTGCCAATCTTCCTCTATTTTGTATGTGGGTCACCACGTTGGCATGGCTGAGGAGTGGTGTAGGTCTGCACCCGGGATCCAAACCTGCAAACCCAGGCCACTGAAGTGGAACACCTCAAATTTAACTCCTACGCCATGGGGCCAGTTCCAACAGGCACTTCTTAATGCTGCTCTACTCTTCCTCTGATCCCAGTTTACTAGGATGAAACATTTAGGAAGTAAACAAAAATCATTAGGAAATGATAAATCTTCTGGATACAGTTCAGAAAAAAGTATCCAGAATTTTCCTGACTCTCCTTGGACTAGTGCCACAAGTTGAAAAGTATTTGTACTCCCTGCTCTGTGTCATCTTTGTCAAAAGGCAGAAAGAAGATGTCTGATACACTTAAACCTCAGAAATATTGAGATTGTTATATTCATTTCACATATTGCTAGCTTTTTAATATAATACTGAGAGTGGGTTCTATATAAGTAGTAATTATTTTTCCTGATACCTATGATCACCAGATCGAGGATGAAATTAAGGAATAGTCTTATAGCACATAGATTAAATGTTCTGGATAGAGAATTTGGTTAAAAGTCTAAGCACTGATACTCCAATCACAATATCTTGACTCAGTCAAATCCAGTTCATCTTCAGCCCCAATAACTAAATTAATATACAGCCAAGGTGAAAAGTTAAAAATATGAGTATACTTTTCTTCTTACTTTAACATTGTAAGAGTTCTACCCCCTTGTTAATTTTTTTATCACTAGAATTTTTATCCATTTTTCTATTTCTGTAATGGCAGGCTTACATTTGGGTATCTCTCTCACATAAATATCACAAAACACTTGCTGTCTAGTGGACAAAGAAGACATATAATGAGCAGGATGTCAGCCTCAAATTCCAGCATCTTAGACTGTGGACATCTTCAATTAAAGGAAGTGGTGAATCATGAAATGCCAGTCCATTCAAAGATATTGTTCTAGTACCTAGAAACAATCTTTTGCAGTTATCTATGATTATGTTATGTAAACACAGCACAAATGAAAATAAGGAAATGGATTTTCTGACTTTTTTTCGCTTTTTCAATAAATAAGACTCCAAAAGACATTACCTGACAACATCAAATGTGACAAGGCTGTGGAACAGCAGGAATACTCATTCATTGCTGGTGAGAATGCAAAATGGCACAGCCACTGTGGAAGACAGTGTGGCCATTTCTTAAAAACTCAACAAACTCGTAGTACATGATCCAGCAATTGCACTCCTTGGTATTTACCCAGAGGACTTGAAAACTTACGTCCACACAAAAATCTGCACGTGGATATTTATAGCAGCATTATTTATAATTGTCAAAACTTGGAAGCAACCAAGCTGCTCTTCAGAAGGAGAATGGAACTGTAGTACAACAGATAATGGAATTTATTCAGCACCAAAACGAAATAAGCTATCAAGCCTTGAAAAGACATGGAGGAACCTGAAATGCATATTACTAAGTGAAAGAAACCGATCTGAAAAGTCTCCATACTATATGGTTCCAACCATATGGCATTCTGGAAAGGGCAAAACTATGGAGACAGCAAAAAGACCAGTGGTTGCCAGGTGCTGGGGGAAGGCCGGGGATGAATAAGCCAAGCATAAAGGACTTTTAGGAGAGTGAAACTACTCTGTATGATACTATAATGGTGGATACCTGTCATTATTCATTTGTCAAAACTCATAGAATGTAAACACCAATGGTGATCCCTAATGTAAACTTTGGACTTTGAGTGATAATGAAGTATCGGTGTGGGTCCATTGATTGTAACCAAAGTACCCCTCTGATGAGGGATGTTGATAGTGGAGGAGGCTGTGCATAAGTGGGAGCAGGGGGTGTATGGAAACTCTCTATACTTTCTGCTCCACTGTTTGCTGTGAACCAAAAACTGCTCTATAAAATAAATTCTATTAAAAAAAATATATCTCATATGCTTTTAAATGTGTTATTGAATACAGGACATTTTTGATAAGTTTTAAGTGGGTATACCCAGGGAGTAGCATAGTGCATAGCACTCACAGTTATAACAGAATGGTGAATGGAGATATGAAAGTGGAGAAAGAAGAAATATGCTCTTTAAGATGATACCAGTGAATTAAAAACCTTTTTTTCAAATAAGTTTGGGGAACAATTGATTTTTGTTAAAATCAATTTTAGTGTATAACAAGTACTTGCATAACAAGTACTTATCATGGCTTTTACTGTGTTAACACGTCTTATAACTATTAAATGACATTTATATCATGCAATATTCTACACACTTTTTTGATAGTAAACTCATTTTTTTGTCATCATTTCTTGAAGCCAGGAACTGGCTGAACATGCTTCTGGAGATGCTCTCATTCACTGTGCTGTTTCCATTTGGTCATGGGAACTGCCATATTTGATAGATAAAATTCATTCTGTCAATATTCTTGACTATACAAAAATAAATGAGGCAGAACTCTTACCCTTAAGAAGTTTATCCTTTGTGTTCAGATGGGGGAGAGGGCAAACATTTACCATACAGCTTAGCCAATGATATGATAAACATACACATAGTACAGATATATGAAATACATATGAAGTTGTCATTGTTCTAAACGTGGGGTCATGGAACTACAGAATGTGGGCCAGATCTATCTTGCATCGCCTGTTTTTGTAAATAAACTTTTATTGGAACACAGCCATGAACATTTGTTTATGTGTTGTCTATGGCTGCTTTTGCAGAGTTGAGTAGTTATGACAGGCCATCTGGCCCACAAAGCAGAAAATATTTATTATCTGGCCCTGTATGGATTTTTCCAACTAGATAGATGTAAAAATAACTCACTCTTAGCCACGGGTGCTCTAACTGGAGGAAATGAATGGCGAGTTAGGGAAAGTTTGCTAATTAATAGAGAACATTGTTGCTTCCTCAGAGATTTTGTGTCTTCCATAAAACACGGCCAAATATTGATGCATTCTAATATGGTAGGATGAGCCAAAGTTTGGAAGTCAGGAAACTCACCTTGTTTTCCTCATGTAAAATGGGCTATTTGATTACAGAATCTAAATTTTCTGCTAGTTCTAAAATGTTATATTTATGTTCATTTATCACCTACTTTGGCTAAAGCTTCTATGCATGTATTACAGCCACTTAAATATTGAATTTCCATTTTATTGAGGGTAAATTATTAACAGTTGTGCTCTGCATGGAGTAGAATTCAAAAAATAAAAGAGAGAATAATAGACTAAAATTAAGAAAGAATTTAGACGCTGCCACTTGGGTATTTTGGTTTTTTTTTTTTTTTACTTCATAAGCTGATTTTTTTAAAAGTATTCTTAGATAAACGGCCAAAGACACTTTTTTGGAAACTTGTGTGAGGGACTAGAAGAATCTTAAACTATGTTAACAAAAGTACGTCCATTAATTTTTTTTCCAAATAGCAATGAAGGATTTTCCCTCTATCTGAAACCACCAGATTCACAATTTTTAATAATCAAAAATACTAGTAGAATGAAACTGGTTTTATCTACTGAATTTACTGGTAATTTCAGTAACTGTCCATTTGTTTATGTAAATTATTTTGGCATTATAATACTAAATCCATGTTCTTTTCTCCCTTGGTTGTTATGATGTCACATTTCATTCATTTCCTCTAGATTTAAAGGATCATTGTAAATGCATGAATAATGCAACTATATCTATGAAGGCACTCAGTTTCTTTAATTAAATTTATGTGCCTGAAGCATATGATATGTTTTTAAATATCAGTAGTAACAGCATTTCACTTTAGGATATCTGGTGCTTTAATTTTTCTTCTTTCATTAAATGCCTCATGAAGGAGCCAGAGATTTTCTTCATATAATAAGCTCAAACTAACTTTAAGTCACTATCTAGGTAAAGAAATTTTAAACCTGCCTATCATGTCTTTCTAAAGGATTTATTGCAATAAGTACTTTGCTTTAAAAAGTTAAAACTTAAAGTTTAAATATAACATACAATTCCTATTTTCATCTTGACTCCAATTATTATAAAATCAGAGAATATCTATTATTCTAACTATAGCAAAATATTAATATAGACTGATAATCTGATTCCTATCTCATTCTAGTCTCTTCTTTATGAAATCCTACTCAAGGCCTTAACTATGTCTTTTAAAAATAGCAGTAAGAGTGTATGGTTAGAACATCCAAGACTGGATATCCTGTCTGTTTTCTGCCTATGCTTTCCTGTCATGCCTTGGAAGATCACATACTCTCTCTGAGTCATTTATGTCATCTGTTAATTAAAAAAAAAAATTCATAATATCATATATTTTCAAATCTGTAAACCTCCCAATTTTGAAGATCTTTTTCACAATTTATTACTTGACGTTCTATATTGACTTGATTTTCATGATTATGCACGCAAAATTTTCTAATTATGTATCCTTTATATCTATTTTCCTATAAAAGTATTTCAAAGTATTCGAATTTTTACATCATATTTTATAGCAATAGTCTCAATATGTTTATCATATATTATATTTCTTAACATGATAAATTTGAAATGCTGGACCATAACTTAAATTGGCTCTTATCCCTTTCTCCTATCTCAAGATTCACCTCAAACGAAGCATTATAAATATACTTTCTAGTGATTTTTTTTCTCTTAAATAGACTATGAGTATCAACCATTTTTCTCATCATTGTATGAGATGAGAAATGAGGTGTATCATTTCTCACCATTTTCTATGCTTGATAAAAAATATAAATGCAAAAATCTGAGAAGTTCAATACATCCCAAACAGGATAAAAAGACAGAAAATCATACTTAAGCATATTATAGTACAACTACCAAACACGAAAGATATACGTATAAGATGTAAGAAAATTCTAACAGCAGCCAGAGATAAAAAGACTCCAAATCCAGGAGCATAAACATAAGAATAAAAGTTAACTTTTCCCCAGAAACAACACAAGTCGGAAGGCAATAGAACATATCTTTAAAGGAGAAGGAAAACTGTCAATTTAACAGAATCTATCCAGTAAAAATATTCTCCAAAAATGAAAATAAAACAAAGACAATTTCAGATAAATAAAAGCTGAGCGAATTTGACACCAGCTCTTCAGTTTGAAGAAAAATGAAACCGGTTACAAACACGTATGTACAATAAGAATTGAAAAGCATCTAAAATGACAAGTATTTGGTTAAAAATAAAGGACTTTCATTATTTTCACTAGTTTCCTTGAAAGACATTTGAATTTTAAAGCAAAGTTACACTGTTTTGTGGGATATATAGCATATGTATTCATAAAATAAATGAAAACCCCAGAACATAGGGTGAGAATGAGTAAAATGAAAGTATACCATTGGTAAGTTATAAGGCATCAAATGGTATATGATTAATATATAATAAAATGTTGAGTTACAGATACATGTTGTAATCCCTAGAGATTCCTCTAAACACACACACACACACACACACTTACAAAGATGATTAAATATATAGAGTCAAGAGAAAAGTTAGAATTGAACATTAAAACATATTTGATTAAAAGAAGAAAAGGAAAGAGTATCAAGGAAAAAAGAATAGAAGAAGCAAAATAAATGAGATAACAAACCCTAACAATAGCCCAATCATACCAATAATTATAATAAATATAAATGGATTAAGAAATCCAATTAAAAGTCAGGTATCATCACAATGAATTAAAAAGAAACAAGATCCAAATACAGCTAATTAACAGTGTATACATGTATACAAAGACACAGATTATTTGAAAGTAAAAGAATGAAAAAAATGTGTACAAAGTAAATACTTATCATGAGAAAGCTGGTGTGTCTAAACACATAAAAATAGAGGATAAAAATTTCAATTCTGGGAGTATTATCAGAAAAATGGTTGCTATTTCATAATGACAAAAGGGTGAATTCACAAAAAGTTCTAACAATTTTAAATGTGCACATACTTAACAAAACTTCAGAGAATGTGAAGCAAAAATTGATACAACTAATGGAAGAAATAGACAAAGCCACAATCATAGTTGGAGAAATTAACTCTTCTTTACTAATTGTTAGATTGACAAAAAATTGTTAGTGATAGAAAATAATAATACTATCAACCAATATTGCCTAAAAGCCATTTATAGAACACTATATCCAATATAGAATACACATTTTTTTTTATTGTACATAGAGCATTGCCCAAGGTAAACATATTCTAGGCCATAAAACAAGTATTGATAAATTTAAAAGAATTAAATAATAGAGAATATATTCTCTGACCAAGACAGAATAAATATAGTAAATAAAAACAATAAGATCTCTAAGAAAACCTCAAATGATTAAAAAATAAGAAATAAATTCTAAATAATTCATAGATTAAAGAAAAAAATGAAATTTTTAAATATTTTGAACTGAAATGACAACACACTACACCATATTAAAATTTAGAAGATGGAGCTTCACAGGTGCTTAAAAGAAAATTTATGGCATCAAATGCTTATATGGCAAATTGATAGATAGATATTGATAGATAGATAGATGATAGATGGATAGATAGATAAATAGAGAGAGAGAGAGAGAGAGAGAGATAGCATATAGATATACAGACAGGTGACCACCTATGCTTTTCCTGGCCCTTTTGGGAATATAATCGTAAAAAAAAACTAAATTCCCTGCACTCCTAGAGCTTATTGGGAATACAGACCAAAAATAATCAAAATAAAGATGTATATGATCATAAATCAAAAAGTGATAAATACTACTATAAAAAATAATGGATAAAGAAGATGATATATATATATAATGGTATATTATTCGGCCATGAGAAAGAAGGAAATCTTGCCATTGGTGACAACACGGATGGACCTTGAGGGCAATATGGTAATTGAAATAAGCCAGACAGAGAAAGGCAAATACTGTATGATATCACTTATATGTGGAATCTAAAAAAAGCCAAACTCATAGAAAGAGAGTAGAATGGTGGTTACCACGGCTGAGAGATGGGTCAAAGGCTACAAACCTCCAGTTTTAAGATGAGTAAGTCA
The DNA here is from genome assembly GCF_020826845.1 of Diceros bicornis minor. NCBI lineage: Eukaryota > Metazoa > Chordata > Mammalia > Perissodactyla > Rhinocerotidae > Diceros > Diceros bicornis. The sequence goes on along the minus strand of NC_080742.1, from coordinate 61,318,149 downwards.
TGAGGATCTAAAGTACAGCATGGCCATTATAATTAACCATACTGTATTATATACTTGAAAGTTGTTATGAGATTAGATCTTAAATGTTCTCACCACAAAAAGAAATGGTAATCACGTGACAAGATGGAGGTGTAGCTACTGCTATGGCAATAATCCTTTTGCGATATATAAATGTATCAAATCAACACTTTGTACACCTTAACCTTCAACCATGTTATATGTCAATTACACTTCAATAAAGCTGGAGAAAAATAATAAATTTAAATAAATAAACAAACAGAAGAGGGGAACGATAGAGTCTGGAGAGCATTGTTGTTGTCTTTTAAGCTTTAAATAGGTTTCAAGCAAGGTCTCACTGTGAGGACCTAAAGAAGATGAGGAAGAGGGAATGTGGAAATATGGGAGAGATCTTTCAAGGAGGGTAAACAGATAAGGCTTTAAGACAGGAGTGGCTTCAGCTGCTCAAGACCGAAAAAGGGATAGACGAAAACAAGAGGGAGAGTAGTTTTAAAGTACAATCAGAGATAAGGGAGACTAGAAGCTGTAGGGTCTTGTGGGCCATTCTGATCTTTTACGCTGAGTGAAAGGCAGAGCCATTGGAGGCTTAAGCAAAGTGACATGATGTGACCCCACATTCAGCAGAATAATTTGTGCTGAGAATAAACTATATCAGGCCAATCGTGGTAGCAGGAAGAAGGTTATTCAGTAATCCAAGTTAGATATGATGAGGCACTGGACCAGGGTGATGGTGGTGGAAGTGGGGAGAAGCGGTTGGATACTGGACATACTGTGAAGTAAGAGAAAACATGATTTAGAAAGGGAATCAATAGATTGCGTGAGAAAACGATGCTGATCTGCAGAAAGTGATTATACACGATTCTCTTGAGGAGCTTATCCTGTAAAATGGGATAGTCATGTAAGCAGCAGCTGAGAGGAAAGGATTTTTTTTTTTTTTAAGATGAGGGAAAGAACATGTTTGTATGCTGATGAGAAAGATTCAGTATGTAGTAAAGAGTGAAGTACTGATAATGCGGGAAAGAAAGAGCGTGGTAGGGAACTCTTTGAGCAGGTGAAAGTTTTGGGATACAGAACACACATAGAGAAGTTGTCCTTATAGAAGCATGGAAAATTCCTATGTAGTAAGAGGAGGGTGGGTAGCACATATGGGTACAGCAGAGGCTGATGTGGAGCTCGGGATGTTCTGTTCTGATGGCTTCTATTTTTTTTCTTTTCCCAAGTAAAAGTCAAATGTCATCCTCTCTGAACGCAAATGGAGGAAAAGGTGTTGGAGATTTGAGTGAGGCTAAAGCATGAAAACATCATGTGGCAGAGCAGAAAGATTAAAGACATATTAGATGGTGACTGGGCAGCATTAAGGGCCCATGTGAGAACAATGGTCAGGAATTCACAGTCAGCTTACTCAGTATGGTCTTTTTTGTTTTTCTCGGTGGGCACAGAAACTGAATAGGGAGTGAAATTAACTAGAGGAACCTCTAGGTAATCTCATAAAAACTCCACAAGAGGGCATGGCAATTTTGAATATCTGTTAAACCTAGAAAGCACTATGGTCATATCATGCAAGACCATGTCCATTCTTCCCTGATTCTTTCTATCCCTTAGACTGACACTGGACGGGTCAAAAATAGCAGCTAGCAAGTTGAGAGGAAGTGATTATGGGTTGCAAAAGAAACTAGATTTCCCCTACTCCCACTGCTCACATCAGGCTTCCAAATTGAAATAGGCCTTATCCAGGGAGAAAGGAGCAGGTTTAGCTATGGGATTAGTTAGGAATTATGCTATCACATTAGACCGCACTGAGTATTTAATTATTCAAAGGAAGTCTTTAGAATGATTAACAGGACCTGGCAAAAACTTTAGGACACTCCTAAAGCAGATTTGGAGAGACACTGGATGAAAACATAAAGGTATAAATCCCAGTTGCTCAAAAACATTGTACCACACATTTCAAATATTCAGTTATTATCAAGATATTGTAGTGGAGAAAATTCTAAAGATTCCCTATCCCCAAGACTTCCTTCCCCTGGTTATTCAATCGAACACTAATCTAGGTAGTGCTGTGGAAGGAGTTTGTAGATGTAACTAAAGTTCCAGGTGAGTTGACTTTCAGATATAAAGGTTGGGCCTGACCCGGTCATGTGAGCCCTTTAAAAGCGTGGCGTTTCCTCTAGCTGGTAGCAGAAGAAAAACTAGGAGAGATTCAAAATGTGAGAAGGGCTCAAAGTATCATTGCTTTGAAGATGGAGGGACCACACAAGAAGGCATGCTGGTGACTTCTAGGGGCAGAGGCAGTCCCCAGCTAACAGCAGGGTTCCTAAAGCCACAGGAAGATAGGTGTGGTTTTAAGCTACTGAGTTTGTGGTAAATTTGGAAGCTGGGTAAGTGTGGTAAGTTTGTTATGCAGCAATAGGAAACAAATACAAAGATATTTACCTTTGTCCCACTGAAAAGAGTTGATTTGAAAACCAGGAATATTTTTCTCCCATTACGGTAGAAAGAGCAGAAGAATTCAGTTTGAATTTCTGCCATACCACTAACTAGCACAACCTTACCTTGAGTCTCTTTGTCTTGGTTTCTATTTGATAAAATATGGATAATAATATCCATCCTTCAGCATTGTGGTAATGATAGATAAAATGGTAAACACTTCACACAAAGTCCTAAAGACAGAAGACAAGCAATAATATTAATAATTATTAATAATATCATCATCTCCCAGAATAACACATTTTCTATATCCCCTAAATATCACTTCAAATCCACTGTTTCAACTCAAGCAGAAGCTCTGGTGATCCACACTTGTTTCAAGGATTTCACACCCCAAGTAGTAACACTGAAAGATGCCTTTTGTCGGTGGGTCTTTTAATACCATCACTGCGTCAATCATACCATGTTTCCACTTCAGTTATTCAATATCTTCTGAGCTCTTTGTTAATCTTTATTAGTGTATCACTGACATTCACAACCAATTTAATTTAGATTTTAAATATGCCAAGCCTTCTAATGAGGACCTTAATATCTTTTTACCTGTCACTAGTTTCTTTACAGCTAAAATCTCATCAGGAGCTTCACTTTGGAATATGTTTTTTTTAATGTTTCTCACTTAGAAATCTACATGGCCAACTGTAAGAGACTGTCAGTGGTGAGGTGCCTTTATTTTCTTAATGACTAAATCACATTAATTGTCGGGCAATACTAGTCAAAATTTCTGTGATTAGACATTCTCAAAGATTCAATAAATTGATTATATTTCTTGATGGTTTATTTAATAAAACTGTTTATAATATTCATTCTTTGCTTCCTCCTTATGACTCCTTCTTGGATCCCCCCATACCACAATTCCATCAACACACTCACATGATTTGTAGACCAAAGACGCAATTATTGTTCAGAGTTGACTTTACCACAGGATATGTGGGAGTACCAAAATGCAATTCTATATTTATCCCAGTAATGCAATATATCAACTGGTGGAATAGAAAATATTTGCTGACCTGCTGTAAGAAGAACTAACATTGTAAGCTGTGGTTTTGAGTCCTGAGTACCTTGAATGTAATTTCACAGTTGAATTTGCTATCGTGGTAGCTTCTCAAATCAGAGCAATAGAGCCAGGGAGAAAAATGAATTACAACTGAAAACACCATTTTCTTAACAAGTTCACAATATAAATTTGCCCATCTAGACAGTCAGTCAAATAAGGGATATTGTTGATTTGTTGTTCTTCTCTTTCACGTGCCTGCTATTAACTCTCAATTCTCTCTCTCTCTCTGTCTCTCTCTCACTGTGTGTGTATCTCTCTCTCTCTTCTCTTCACTTTCAGGTTCATTTTTAGCCTGTGTAGAATGAAGAGCCTTGCTAAGCCTGTCTGTGCTTCCATATTCTGTCCCTGTCCGTACCAACTACAACCGGAAGACATGATTTTAAATCATTTAATGGATTCACCTACGTTTAGCTTCTTGACTAAAATAATAGTAAGGAATCCTGGAAATACATCCCAGTGTATTCTTTTGCCGCCACTCCCAGGCTCTCAGTTACAGGAAGGGAGAGGCCATTCTCATCTATCTGACTGAAGTAGTTTTATGGAGTGTGCTTATATTCCCAACTAGGACTGTTCTTAGTCATTGTGGGATCACTTATTTCCCAAGGTGAGCCATTACTCATAGTTTCAGAAGAACCCATTCTTGTCCTAATTAAATAATTCTTGCTTAAAGAACAGTCTCCACTCTCCAACTGAAGGCATTTTTTTTACTCTAGTGTATGTTAAGAACTGTGAAGGACCTGATATTTTAATTTTATCCTCCTTGCAAGCTAACAAGTTAGCCTGCTATAGGATCATGAATGCTGGCAGAAGACTGAGACTCCTGGGTCAGAGACAAAGGAGAATTTACTACTCACAGCAATAGCAGTAGCCAGATATAAGCATTTCTCTGAGTTCATGAGCCCCAATTGCCACATGGCAATGCAAAGAGGGTCAGTTGACACTTGCACACAAGGTGAATTACATTACAGAAGAGGAACTCTGAGCTTAAGGATCCTGAGTCTTTTATTATGGGCAGTAACTAAGTTTGCACTTTGCTTTGGAGGAAGATACTATCTCTTATCTTCCCAGATTGTTCACTATAGAAACGTCCTTGAAAATATAGTCCAGAACAATGGTAATCAGTGTCTCTGCTCACAAGATACACAGAAACATGAGAGACCTATGGAGAATTGTCACTCAAAGTGTGTTGAGGTCAAAGCCAGGGGAAGGAAATAAAAGTCCATGATTTTAAGCTGTTTTTGCATATCAAATAATTCCTGTAAAGAGATTATTTCTTTGGGGAAAATAATTAGATGAGTATTCAATATTTATATCAGTCTAATCAACTTTCATATTCTTTTTGAAACACATCTCAAGTTATTACAACTTAGCATGGTTTTAGAGAAATTTTCCAAATATTCATCTTTGGATGCCAAACAGTGGTTAAAAATACAAGTTAGATATCTCAGATGTTTGGCCTTTATAATATAGGCAATTAAGGTTTTTGGAAAATAAAATATCCAATTTACTGACAATTCTTCAGCATTTATTTAACATTATGCTGAGTTAGTCTTGACTCAGAGAAAATGATAACAACAAAGTGATCCATATTGCATACACCGTGGTCATAGTGTATGCACTATGCATAGTGCATACATATGTATGCACTTCTCTATTAGAGAAGACTGGTGTCTAAAAAGATAATTTATGATGCCCTTTTACATAGGTAGTCAATATGATACAAAAACATGAAGAAAAAAATGGGTCAGAGAATGTACTCATGAGAAAATGATGGCTGATCTATATCTGAGAAATGACTCAGTATTAGCCAGGTCAATTAAGAGTGATTCTTTCTTTGGTCATGTGGGCCTACCGACAAACCCATCAAAGCATTCTTCATTTCTGTTACAGTTTTCTTTTTAATTATTGTTTCTAGCATTCCTTTTTGATTCTTTCTTAGACTCTACATCTATCTGCTTAAATTACCCATCTGATCTTATATGTTTCTACTTTTTCCATTATAGCCCTAAGTAAATTAACCATACTTACTATAAATTCCCTGTCTGATGATTGTAACATCTTTGTCATATCTGAGTCTGGTACTGATGATTGTTTTGCCTTTTCAGACTGAGGGCTTTTTTTGCTTTTGCTATGCCTTGTAATTTTTTGCCAAAAGCCAGACAGACATAATATATTGCATAATAGGAACTGAAGTTAAGAAGCCTTTAGATTGAGGTTTTATGTTAATCTGGTTGAGAGTTGGGCTATGTTTAATGTTTACTGTAGCTATAGGTTCCAGAGGCTTCAAATTCCTCTAACGTCCTTGTTATTCTCTCCTCTGTTGTCTTGGGTTTCTCTAGGAACTCCTTCTTAAATAGAGACTGGGCCTTACAACCCTTTTAGTTGTATTTCAGTTATCATACTGTAGTCTTATTGACGTAGTGGTAACAAATGAACATAGAGAGAATTCTATAATTTTCTGAATAAATCTCAGTATTTAATGGGCCTGAATCTTGGAGCTATAACTTCAGAAATGTTTTCCCAGTGATACAGCTTTTTCCCCTTTGCTTCCTAGTCCCTTCCCTGGTTGCAGCATTCCCAATCTATTTCCTTTAATTCCTGCCCTTGTTGATTTTTTTCCTTCCATTAAGTCAGACAGGAAAGCTGGGATGCCTAGAGTAGGAGGATTTCCTTCCACTGGAATAAGGCTCTGGCAAAGTCCTTTCCCCTGGGTGTAGACCTCTGTTAGGGAGAAGGTTCTGAATGTATTCCTCAATGATTACTCCTCCACTCTCCTTGTCAGAGTGATAAGGGAATCTCTTCAGGTCTTTTCATTCTGAGAACCTGGTAAGTTCCTGGAGGTAAAGTCCACAAAAGTGTGGCCGCACTCCAAGACTGCAAACTGCAGGAGTTTCTCACACTCATAGTCCAAAATCAGCCCCCAGAAGTTTGCCAAAATTACCATTTTATGGCTACCAGTTTACGGCCCCAGTGGCTTCAGGTCCAGGTAAGTAAATCTCATCTGTATCTCTCTGGATATCGCCTGTCTGTCCAGATTTAAGCGGCTTGTGAACTCAGTTCTCTGATGGATCCAACAAAAGTCGTTGATTCTTAGTTTTTCCAGCTGTTTTTTAATTAAAACGATACCAGTGACAGCTTCCAAGTTCTTAACATGTCAGAGTTGAAACTGGATGTCCACTTTCTCCATTTTTAAAATATTACGGTATTTGAGTTTTTGCTACAAAAATCCAAACATAGAGAAAAGAAAAAAAAAAACAGTATAATGCAATCTCATGTCTATAGACAGCACCTAAATTTAACAATTATTTACACATTGTCACACTTGCTTCAACTATTTTTTTCCACAGAAATTTTTTTTAAGTAAACTGCAGTTATTATGACGTTTTGCCCCTAAATATTTTCTTATATACTGGCAACACTATTATCCCACTTAACAAAACTAACAAAACTAACAATAATCTCAAAATAACATCTAATGACCAGACTTTATTCAGATATTCCCAGGGCCCCAACCAATATAGCTCATTAGTTTAAACCAGTAATCAGTCATGAGCTATGCCTTGTGTTTGGTTGTTATAGATTTTAAACACATTTTAATCTAGAACATATCACCTTTTTTTGCTGCATCCATTGTTGAAGATAAAAGGTCAGTAGTCTTGTAGAATGTCTCATCTTTTGGATTTGCCTGTTTATGTCCCTGTAATATTTAACTCATTCCTCTGTTGTCTATCTTTTATGTAAACTGGAATTTAGACCTAAAAATCAGTCTTGATTCAAATCATTTTGGGAGGAATACTTCATGGATGATACTAGGTGCTTCATATGCATCATGTCAGAAAGCATCCAAAGCCAGTGATCCCACTATTAGTGATGCTATAATTGGCCAGTGTGTTAAGATGGAAACAGCCAGCTCTCTACATTGAAGTGAAGTCTACTTTTCCCATGGCAACTAACGAGTAATCTGTTCTCTCCCCATCCTTTGCCAGGAGGCCTTGTCCTGGAAGACAGAATTTCCCAGGTTCCCACTTTCCCCAGCTCATCCCAAGTCCAGTTGTTTAGGTTGTAGTCTACAAACTTAAATTCTATTTTGGTTGAAGAAGAGGACCTTTTATCTAATTCACATGAAGGTACGTTGTAGAGCAGAGGTACACCCAAAAGTTACATATTCTGATTTCCCTTTTGCAATGTGGAAAATGGATTTATGTGGGGTCAGGTAAAAAGTACAGATTCAAGTAAAATATATTTAGCCCAAACAAAAGATTATGAGTACATGTGTATTTGTAGAAATTTTTTGTAGAAATTAGTTCTAGAAATTGGACAGAGAGATAGAATTCAAGAAATATTTAGATGGTAGATGGATAGGCATCTCAAATTTCTGCAAGCAAAAATCTATACTTGAAGTTGACATCAAACATCTCCTTGCCTTGCTAATGAAATAGAAATAACCAAAATATTGCATGGAATAAACTAAAAACAGAATTTCTGAGTAGATCATAGATATTGTATTTGTGGCACTAAATAATTTCAGGTTTATTCATAGCTTTAACATTAAAATGAAAAGTAATATCGCAGTCAATTCAAGTACAGAATAAGGCACAGTCACAGAAGAACCTCCAATAAAGGACCAGATAAAGCTGTTAAAGAGAAAAGTTGCACCAGACACTTGTTAAAAATGGCAAGGAAGATTTTATTCAAGACCACTGCAATAGTGGAGAGAGATTGAATTCAACTCCCCTGAAATAAAAGGCAAGAGGGTATTTAAATGCTGGGGTGAGTGAATGGAAAAGTATTGAAGGACCCTGGAGAGGGAGTGGGGTGTGATTAGGCTGGTTAGTCTGTGTTTGCTACTTGTCACTTATAGAAGTTAGGCTCTTACCCTCCTACAGAGATTAGAAGACAGAGGTTCTGTCTTTCTTGATGATTACAATGCAAAAGGGTGGCTCCCAGGTCCTTGAGAAACACACTCCTAGCTTGCAGAAGGTTTACATCTCAAATGGGCAGAGAAAGAATTTACAATTGTCAACCTTTATTTTAGAAAATAAAGCCTCTAAGAAAAGAGAGATTGGGGGCTTATAGTCAGGAAGAAGCCTGTCTGAAGCTTAGTCAAGCTAAGGGGAATGTTAGGACATCTTAGTCAAAACTTACTCAAGAAATAGAGGCTGAAAGCATAATACATTTCCTAGAATGAAACCTTCTGAACATAAAGAATGTAATTGCCATTTTTGTGTTTAGCTGCATTAGTAAAATAGCATAAAGTAAATGAAAACATATCCTTTTTTATAGTAGTGAGAAAGATGAATGCCAACAGGAAAAAATAATAATATCCTGATTTTCAATTTATGAATTTTGTAGCTACTAATTCACCTTGAAAGACTTTAAACTTAAGCAAGCTTCAGAAATATGCAAAGCCTGGTACTGTGTTAAAACAAGGAGACAATTTTTCCCTGTATCCACGAGGCAGAAACATATTATATGACAAAATCTTTGCTAATTATTGGAGTGGATTTTCTCAGTCTAATCATATGCATTCTGTCTCTGCTCTAAATGAGCATAGATGATTTGGGTAGTGAGATTGTGACAGAGAAACAAACAAACCTACTAGACAAAGGTAGGTAGCCTTTGAGGGAACCCTCTGCTGCCATCAAAATTAGGGTAAAGTACAGCTTCAACCAATAGCTAACTTCATGGTTTTTATACTTTGTAACAGCAGACAATATTATTTTTTTAATATTTTATTTTCATTTCCTAAGACAGCTGTTATGGCTTGAATTGTGTCCCCTTAAAAAAAGATATGTCGCAGTCCTAACCCCCAGGACCTCAGAATGTGACATTATTTGGAGATAGGGTCTTTACAGAGGTAATCAAGTTAAAATGAGGTCATTAGGGTGGGGCCCAATCTAATATGACTGGTGTCCTTACACAAAGAGGAAAATTTGAACACAGACACAAGCAAGCATTGAGGGAAGACAGTGTGAAGAGACATAGGGAGAAGATAGCCATCTATAAGCCAAGAGAGAGGCCTGGAAAAGCTCCTTCCCTCACAGCCCTCAGAAGGAATCAACTGGCTGACATTTTGATTCCAGACTTCTAGCCTTCAGAACTGTGAGATAACACATTTCTCTTGTTTAGACCACCCAGTGTGTACTTTTTTACAGCAGCCGTAGCAAACTAATACAACAGTGTTAGGGCTAAAAATTTGTAAAGTATTTTTAAAATTTTTGAGGTTGCTATCTTCTTGCTAAACTGTAGTTTAAACAAACATTATGCTTCTCACTTCTATTGACCTTTGTGCCATTTTTTTATGTCCATTTTGTTTCATTCACTTGTTTTTTCAAAGCAGTTTTATCTTAATTTGGTTTCTAAAAATGAAACTGTCATGGTTCTTGGAACTTTATGTAAATAAATCTTTACTAGATTCAGCTAGTGTGATGACTCAGAATCTTAAATCCTTTTCTAATTGGCTCAATAAGAATGTGGGTAATACATACACACCACCCTCTAAATCTTTGGGGAACAATAAATATGCCCAGGTCCATATAAACTAATTAAATTAAAAGTAATTAAAATACAAAAAGCCTAGCACAATTCCTCTTCCAATTGTGAAAACTCTTGTCCTGGAGATTCATGTATGCACACTTAAATGCTTAGCATTATTGAAAACCAAAGACAGCTTAGGTAGAAGTGTACTCAGTTACTTTATCATGAATATATACATGTATTTAATTCATATGTATATATGTAGATACACATACCTTTATATTTAAAACTCAAAAGAGAAAAATTATCCTTAGTATAGAAAGGTATAGAAATTTATGAAAAATACAGGTTTACCTTTAAAATACCTGTCAAACAAACTGCTGCATTTTTCATGATGTAATCTAATTTATATTCCATATTCTGAATTTGAAAGATTTACAAATTAATCCAGCTTGTTACCAGGAGAGGGAAAAAAAATTTCAACTCACTAGTACTGAATTATGATATTAGGTAGTAAGAAGGAAGTCTACAGAAATGCATTTTTAATAAAGAAAATGCAAGGTATATAAATTGTTTAATAGTCAAAGTATCAATGTTATATTTCTTTTATAAATGATACTGTCTTCGGGTTTATCTTACTTCCTAATGTTCTTGATGGATCCTAAGGATACTGCAGAAATCTAAATTTTGAAATCTTTAAATAGATGAAAGCCAATCATAAATAATGCATTTTTGCATTTAGATAAGATATTCTGCTTGGCTATTTTAAAGTTAAAAAAAAAAAAAGAGCTATTATTCCTAGGTGTTCTTGCAACAAATCAAACACTAATCATCTTTTGCTTGTATTTTGCTATTTGTCTTCAGGACTGCCCTACCATAAAGTGATATACAATAATCTCTCTCAGTGACAGATTAATTGGTTTTCTCTGTGTCTCATTTTAGAATATTGAAAGTGCCACGCTGAGCAAGATATCCTAGTGTTGGTTCTCGGACAGTGCCTCTCATGCACATCTTGCTGAGAAGCTGAGGCAGCTTCTGATCACATTTGTAACCCCCTCTTCTTCCCAGCTCTCCCTGAGGAGTAACAAAACAACTGGGCCAGGAATGATGTCATATCCTGGATCTCCAGCGGAGCAGGAGCTGTATCTCCTTGTCCCTGGTGCCAGGGAACCAAGAATGGCACCTGTCTTGCCTTGGAGCAAAGGATCCCACTGTTCCCTCTCCTGCAATTCTCATCCCTAGAAAGTGTCTTGGCTTGACCTCTCATTTCCTTCAAGTCTTTTCTCAAATCTCACCTTGAGGATAAGAAACCTACCTGCAAATGCAATACAGGAAACTGTCCCTCTCCCCCTACCACTTGAGGTCTCCTTTATATGCTCTAATTTTTCTTCTTTTGATAGCATTTACCACTTTTTAACATATTAAATAGTCTTATAATTTATTGTATATATGTTTTCATCACCATTAAACCCTGATATATCCCTTGAGTGGAGAGATCTTTTTCTGTTTGCTTCCTGGTGTATCTTATGTGCTAAGAATACTGTCTGACATGCAATAGAAACTCACTGAATATTTGTGAATGACTGAATAAATGACCAGCTACAAGAAGAGTGCCTGCTACTCCTTGTTGCCTGGATAAGCAAACAAACAAAGAAACCCCCTGTGGCTTCTTTGAGGAGCTAGGAGTCTGTATCTCTCTGTCTGCTGTGGATTTGGAGAGAAGCCACTCTGGTGAGCTGAACAGACCAAAGAGGGACTGGATTCCCTGCTCACCGGCTGTCAATCCAAAAGACGAGAAGCTACTGTGCATTCCACCATATGCTGCTACAGGAGATTATGCCAACAATCTGATCTTCGTGAGTTCTAACGAATCACAAAATCATGAGGCAACAAATTAAAAATATGACTCACTTAACAGCACTTGGTCACCTAAGGGAAGAAGACCAAATTGAAGATCTAGTGTGGGGCAGCTCCTACTGAAATGGAACTGAAGAAAAGTCAGAAAAGACTGTTACAAAGCAAGACAAACAAAACAAAAGATGTTACAAAGCAAAAAAAAAGACAGACAGTACCCAACCTCTTCAGAAAATAGTAGAGGGAAGATTTCCTTCTCATTTATGAAGCCGGCATTATCTTTATATCAAAGCCAGCAAAAGAAATTGCATAAAAAGAAAACTACAGAAAAATATTCTTCATGAACATCATAGATACAAAATTTCATAACCAAATGTTGGCAAATTAAATTTAACAATATATTAAAAGTATTATGCAACACGACAAGTCAAATTTATCTCAGGAATACAGGTTAATGCAACATTTAAAAAGCAATGAATAAAATTCATTCTGTTTTCAGACCAGAAAAGAAAAAACATAACCATCTCAATAATTATAGAAAAAGCATTTGCCAAAACCCAATATCCATTCCTAATTTTTAAAATCTCTCACCAATCTAGTAATAGAAGGAAATTTTCTCAACCCAGTCAAGAACATCTATGAAAAACCAATGCTAATGTTATATTTAATGTTGAAACATTGAATGCTTACCTATAACTTCAGGAACAGGGCAAAGATGTCTGCTTTCACCACTTATATTCGTCTTAATAACAGAGATTTCAGTTACTGCAACAAAGGAAAAAAAGAAAAATCATAAATATTACATAGGAAGAAATAAAACTGGCTTAATTCACAGAGAATATGATCACACATGAAGTAAGTCATAAGGAATGTGCAAAAAAAGCTATTAGAAGTAATAAGTAAGTTTAGGGAGGTCAAATATTCAAGGTCAGTGAGCAAAAATTAATTTATCTCTATATACTAACCAGAAAATTTGGAATTGAAAATAAAAATACTATTTACTAATGACATCAAAAATTATACACTACCATAGGGGAGGAAGAAATATTCCTCTACCTTCTAGGTTCTCCTGGCTGGTCTAAGAATTAAATTGAATGAGACAGAATAATAGGAGAAAATCAAACAAATTTAATAACATGTATACATGGGAGAAACCCAGGAAAACTGAGTAACTCACCAAAATGGCTGAAGCTACCACCTTAAATACCATCTTCAGCTAAAGGAAAAGGAGGATGGAGGGGTAGTGGTTTGGAACTTCAAAGGCAATTCACACGGAGATGGAAAAGCAAATGTTTGGTAAACAAATGTTTGCCATGCCTTGCAAAGACAGTGAGACCTGGAGAGGACTTTGATCAAATGGGCCTTGCTGTGGTCCTCCCTGTCTACCACTAGGTGTGCTAGTGGTAGTTTATACTATATTATACACCTAGTTTATACTATACTATAGTTATCTATAGTATTTGCTCTTTCCTGAAACAGGCCTTCTATCTTAAATTCTTTTAGGCAGTTGGGGGAAGGTCAAAGTTTCTTCCTGATTCTTTTGTTTTTAAAAATAATTGAGTCAAAGAGACATATTTTGGGGTGGCAAATTTTGATCCTCCCACATTACTTAATGATAACCTTAACAAAATATGTAAAAAGACTGTACACTATAAACTATAAAATATTGTTGAAAGAAATTCAAAAAGACCAAAATAGAGAGCTACAACAAATCACTTGATTGGAAGAATAAAACAAAATGGCAATTCTCCCCAAATTGATATGCAGGTTTATTGTAATGTCTTTCAAAATCACAGCAGGATTTTTTGCATAAATTGGCAAATTGATTCTAAGATGTATATGGAAAGATGAATAACCCAGAATAGCCAAAGCAATATTGAAACAAACTGTAGAACTTATGCTCCTTAATGTCAAAATTATTATGAAGCTATTACAATTAAGAATTATGGTTCTAGCAAAAGAAGAATCACATAGATCAAAGGAATAGAAGTGAGAATATAGAAATAAACTCTCATATTCATGATAAATTGATTTCTAACAAAGGTGCCAAGGAAATCTAACGGATAAAGGATAGTCTTTTCAACAAATGGTGCTGAGCCAATTGCATAACCATAGACAAAAAGATAAATCTCGCCCCTTAACTCGCAGCATATGCAAAGATTAACTCAAAATGGATCATAGACTTAAATGTGATAGCTAAAATTAGTTTAAAAACTGGGCAAAATATGTGACTAGACACCTCACTTAAGTCTACATAAATGGCAAATAAGCTCATAAAAATATGCTCCACATCATTAGTCTTTGGAGAAATGAAAATTAAAAACACAATGAGATACCACTACAAACAATTAGAAGGGTTAAAATTAAAAAGAATGAAAAGACCGAGTTTTGGCAAGAATGTGCAGCAACTGGAACTCTCATATATTGCTGGCAGGCATGCAAACTGGTATAGCTGTGTTGGAAAGCAGTTTGACACTGTCTTATAAAGATAAACATGTACTTAACATGCATCCCCGCCATTTTACTCCCAGGAGAAGTAAAAACATCTGTCCACACAAAATGTTACACTTGAATGGTCACAGTAGCTTTAGTCATAATAGGATAAAACTGAAAATAATCCCAAAGCCTAGTAACTAGTGAGTAGGTAAACATGGGTTTATGCATACAATAGAATCAATCAAAAAGCAATCAAAGCAATCAAAAGCAACAAACTACTGATATACGCACAAATACATGATTCTTTACATTTATAAATCTTAAAAGCATTATGCTAAGGGAAGAAAGTAAGACTCACCAAAAAGTATATACTGTATGATTCCATTTATATGAAATTCTAGATAAGACAAAACTGTAATGACAGAAAGTAGATCAGAGGTTGACTAGTTCTGTGGGTGGGGGAGAAGATGAACTGTAAATGGGTACATGTAACTTTATGGGGTGGTGCAAATGTTCTTAAGCTTTCACAAATTTTTGAGTCATATTGTGTCCAAATTATATCTCATACAATAGATGTTGAAAAATTGGAAAATGAAATACAAGTATCCCTCACTATCCAAACTCACACTACACAAACTCTCATTTTCTGAACTTAGGGACCTGCATTCCAGACAGAGCTGCCTTCTGAAACACCAAGAGAACAAGAGCACTGTCAACCTGGAGAAGGGCAGCATCCCTGAACCACCTTCAAGTGCTGGACTCTGGAATACAGGTCCCCTGCTGCCATTCCCTCCACAGCAGAGTTTGTGTGGCCTTCATCCAAACAGCTTCAAAGATCTCTGGCAGTCTTTGCGCCCTACACACGCCCCAACACCAAAAAAAATCTCACACAGATTTTTAAAAGAAAGTTTGTAGGATCCTCCACAAAAAAAGCAATATTTTCCTTCCGGGAGATCCTGTGAGACTTTATCTGTCTCTAACTAAAACTTTTCAAGTTCAATGTTGTATTATTATATTTTAATTACATTTATCTACTCTATTGGACCCCTCCTTGTTATTAAACCTATTTCTGGTGATCAGCTTTTGTGGCCTCACAGTGCTTTGGTACAGTAGCATTGACCCAATAAAGCATATTTCAGCATTTTTGTGTGTGTATGTGAGATTGGTCTAGTATTCTACAAACGTCTTTAGGAACTTCTTCCTATGATCCAAGCTGTTAGTATAACCATCTTTTCTTACAAGCTAATATTTCTTATTAGCTAAAGTCTGAGAATGTAATGCCATTTTTGAACAGTTGTTTCTGTTTACATTAAACATAATTTTTATATTAAATATATTTTATATTAAATTAAAATATATTTTAATTTTTGCATTAAACAATTGTTTCTGTTTATATTAAATTCAAATTCTATTATAGACTAGAAAGGAGAAAAGAGTGTGAGTGTGTGTATGTGTCTCCTTATTTACAAATTATACTGTATACCTACTAGATTATCAATTATTTGATTATTCATAACAAAGTCTCCTCTTAATATGAAAAAAAACCATAATGAGTGCATTTTTTAAATTTTTTTCTTCCATCTTTGCCTCCTCTCTCCAGCTTCCTGTTTTGTTAAAGAAAGAAGATAATTTAAAAACTCACAAACTTATCATTTCAAAACCATATATTTAGGACAACATCCACACTTCTAGAATTCATAAACAAAAAAACAATATACATATAAACTTTAAAAACAACTATTTATTTACATTTGGTGATGGAATCTTTTTTGTCACATCATTATATTTTTTTACTATTTCTATTTGCTATTTGAAGTGGTAGCTACTCAAAAAATATTAACCAGTGATTATTCAATTTATTTGTATATTCAGATAATATATTTATTATATTAATTGAAAGGCAATTAGAATTAAAATATGTTAAAATGTTCTATTTAATCAAATAAGTACTTTTAAAAATAAAATACTGCATTTCTGACTACAAATATAAATCATGGTTGAAAATTAATCAAGAATGTCACCCGGAAATAAACAATAAATAGATGGCTCTGTGTGGCTCATAAAGAACTTATTCTAAGATATATATATATTCAAGCATCTCCCAGATTTTAACATTTTGTAGATACACTTTTATTTAGGTTTCCTTTAAAGAAGAGGGAGGGATATTTGATATTAAGGAAAAACACACTTCTTAGAAAGTATAGTTTTATTTTAGTCCATTCTGAATGAAAGGAAAATTTTATTCAAGTGCAAATGCTAAAATCTGACCTAACAACATTCAAACTGGTTCAAGTTAGTAATCTGTTACTCAGTTATCAAATGAAATTGTCACTGATTAATTGCCCCACATAATTCAAAGGAGGTTTGGAAACAACTGTTTCTCCAAATTGTTTTTTTAGTTAGTTATGATAAGAGCTGCAATCACCAACCACCCTGAATCCATCCAAACCCCACTACAAGAGTAATACCTGTGCAGATGTGCCAGAGATGTGCCCAAGAGATTACCCTTGCCTCATTTTAATGTTAAAATCTAAGCCACAGGAGGAGCTTAGGCCTTATTACCATAATATGCAAAGTATGCATGTTTTCCAACTAAGCCTGTGTAAGCAAATACCCACCTCTTCCTTTTGAATATTCACTCCCCACCTGAAATAAAAGGCCGCTGCTTTCCCTTGTTCAGGAGCTCAGGCTTTGGAAACGATTCCCTGTGGTCATTACTCACTGCAAATAAACCTTAGTTTGTGTGACAATTGCTTCTGGTGAAGGCTTTGATTTCAACTCACCAAGAAGCAGATCCACTTTCGTTTGGTAACAAAGTGAGTTCTATACAGTCTGGCATTCATAATTTTGACTCAATGAATATGTTTGATCTCAGACATCAGAAATCTGTAAGTTCAAATTTGATATCTCTCATTTCTTTGTATCTATTTTGGTACCATTTGTGGGTAGATTGTTCAGAATTTTCAAGCAGAACAAACTGTGCATTTCATCCTTTTTTGTAACAACAGTAAAAAAATATATAGTTAATAAAAATATAAAGCTTGAGTTAAATTCTTTCTCTATCTTAAAACATTGGCCTGGAATTTTTTGGAAAAGCATAGACACCAAGAAGCACTGCACCAAAACATCAAGTAAGCCATTGATAATCATGACTTCCTCTCACACAGATCATCAGAGGATTAGTATGCTGAACTCATATCCTCTATTTCATGTATAAAAGGACTTTTTACAATAAAAGTTCCCCCAAAAAGCAGAATGAGAGAAAATTCCATACTCAAAAGCATTTCTGTTGAATAATTTTCTGTTATGACTAGCACCTTCAGCCTATTTAACTAATAATCTTCAATGTTAAATGTATTCTCTAAGAAAAGAGCTATTTTTTAATCTACCTAATAATACTCATTTTGAAAGTGACCCTTCATGATTTTTCCTGATCTCAAGGGAACCTCAGCTCCTGTTATCTGTACTCACTAGTGTGGAGCAATTAACAGGTATCCCAGCAGCTTAATTTCTGTTTGACGGTGATTATTTTAAGTGTCAAGGGACTGAAGCCATGTTCTTAGAAGGCAGGCCATGACATGGTGAAAGTCTTTCTAAAACCATGGGCATAGTCATAGTTCAACTGGTTTAAACTGAAAGGCAATTTTCCAAATATCTTTGCTCTAGTTAATGCCTAACAAGTATTTAGTTGTCTGTTCTGTATTATATTACTTTGACCTGGAGATTTAGCGAAGCATGCAAGAAAGGTGCTTCAAAAGTGGGTGGAATAAACTGGAATAAATCTTTAACCTTAGGAATTAGAGGGTTTAGCATAGAGATAATATAGTTGAAACACCTCTCTTTATAGATAAACAGAATTCTAACTCAGTTGTTATCTATCTACCTATCTCTCAATGTATCTATCTACCTACCTATCTAATCTACCTACATATCTAACCTTCTGTCTAGTTATCTATTGCTATGAAAAAAACTACTCCAAAATTTAGTAGTTTAACAACCATTTTATTTATTTATTTATTTATTTTTTGTGAGGAAGATCAGCCCTGAGCTAACATCCATGCTCATCCTCCTCTTTTTGCTGAGGAAGACTGGCTCTGAGCTAACATCTATTGCCAATCCTCCTCCTTTTTTTTGTTCCCCCAGATACCCAGTAGATAGTTGTATGTCACAGTTGCACACCCTTCTAGTTGCTGTATGTGGGACGTGGCCTCAGCATGGCCGGAGAAGCGGTGCGTCCATGCACTCCAGGGATCCGAACCCGGGCCACCAGTAGTGGAGCGCGTACACTTAACTGCTAAGCCACGGGGCCGGCCCTAACAACCATTTTATATCACACTGTTTTGTGAGTCAGAAAATCCAGCAAGGGTCCATTGTACATTTCTTCTATTATGCAAAGCATTGACTGGATCTCTCAGTGGTATTAAGCTGGAGGAGGCTGAGCCGTTCTGACGAATCTAAGACCCCTACATGCATATGCCTGGTAACTTGGCAGGGAGGTTGGAAGGCTGGAGACAATTGTACTTTTCTTCTCCATGTAATCCCTGAGATTCTCTGGAATTCTTCTTGAATTCTCTCTGGCAGGGTAGACAGACTTAATATATGGAGGCTCAGGACTTCCATCAAGACAGGAGCTGCTAGTTCTTTTAAAGACTAGTCCCAGAATTAAAATAATATGCTTTACTCCATTAGTCAAAGTAGTCACATATCAGCCTAGATTCAAATGGTGGGAAAACAGACCTCAGTACTCATTGAAATGAATGCCAAAGAATTTTTGTCATTTTTAATAGGTTGTAGTCGCTTCTCTGGCCACAAATTATTTCCATTTCTTCCACAGGAAAAATACACTCAGCCCTTCTCAAGATCCCCCAAAGTCTTATCCCATTTCAATACAGACTCAATGTTCAGTATCTCATTATTTAAATTAGGTCCAGGTGTAGATAAGATTCCCTATGTAAGATTCTTTTTAATACAAAGATCTATGAGTTAAAGAAATAAATTGTATGCCTCCTTCCATACACACACATAACATAGAATGATAAACAAGGCATGGGAAAATGGTAATAAACATTCCTTTTCTAAAAGCAGAGATGGGAGGCATATAATAGTCAGTAGTCTATAGAAATTCTGATATCCATCCGGCCGATGTCCCTAGTTCATTGATTAGAGCCCAGTCCTTCTCCCTGGGACTGATTCTTGGCTAGTTAGTCATCTAGATATCTACTGTTGCATTATAAACTATTAGTGGCTTCAAACAAAAACTGTATTTTTATATTTCGTGATTTTGTGGCTCAGCAAAAGCCAGTCTGAGTAGAAGTGGCACTCTGAAAAAGATTTCTGTTGAATAAATTGCTAGTCTGACTACTGATTCCAGCCTGTTTAAGCAATAATATCCAAACAATGTAAAACGTATTCTCTAAGAAAAGAGCTATTTATAAGCAATAGTCCAAGTTGCCTAGTTGGCTAGGTAATTCTGCTTCATATGCCATCCACTGGGGTTGCTCGATGGTAATGTAGCTAGTGACTGAGCTGAGCTGGAGGGTTCAACACAGCTTCAATCACATGCTTGTACTTTTACAGAGATAGTTGGCTGGGCTCATATTGGCCCTTCTCTCCCTCGATATCCTCTCAGGGATGCTCTATGTGTTCTCACTGGCTAAGTAGCTGGACTTCTATAGCAGTTCAGGGATCCCAGAGACCAAGATAAAGCCATTAAGTCCTCTTAAAGGCTAGGGCTGTAACTGACAGAGTGTCAATTCTGCCATATTCCATTGCTCACATCAGTCACAGCCCAGCCCAGAAGCAAAGATGGGGAAAAGGATCCCACTTCTGAGCAGGAGGAATTTCCAAAAATTTGTAATAATTTTTAACCTACCGTAAGCAACCTGCCCAAGATCACTCTGTGAGTTAGTGGAGTGGCTCAGATTTGGAATCAGGTCTCCTGAACTCCAATTTTTCTTTGTAAATGTTTCCATTGCCTTCAGATGTAGATTTCTCTTTCATCTATCACCTCTTTTTAAGATCAATTTCTGTCCTTTTTTTAATAGTACTTTGAGTGACTAATCTTTCACATTCTCAGATGAACAAATTATCTGTGTGACATTTCATGCCAGGGTCCTGAGATACAAAGGTGATCAAAACAAAGTCTCTGTGGTCTAGGGAGTCACTCAGCATTTTTAACATGGGATATCTTTCGTCTACCTTTAAAAATGTTTATAATGAAATATTTCAGTTATATGAAATATGTGCATGAAAATAATATAATAAACACCATGTGCCAGCAGTCACTTAGAAATAAAATATTACCTGTGTATTTAGTATTCTGTGTGCCTCCTTTTGATCTCATTCCCCTTCTTCTCCTCTTGAGTAACCTCTATAGTGAATTGACTGTATATGTATGTATGTATGTATATATCCATATCATATCTGTATCTATATCCACGTCTATATCTATATATAATATTTTTTCTTCCATTCATTGATGTTCTATATCTTTTGCTCATTTTTATATTCAAACCTTAGTTGAAGGTTTGTTTTTTTTTTAATTTATGTATTCTAATTATTATTGTTAGGCACTTCTATATCTTGCAATTAACTTCTCCTGGACCATGGGCCATGGGATTACCCTTTCATTTATTTTAATGTTGTCTTTAAGAAAACAGATGTTTCCAATTTTAACATTTTGTTTTTCCTGATTAGATTTTCAATCCCTCTAGAATTGGTTTCTTGGCGTGGTAGGAGGTAAGCATATATTTTGTTTCAAATGGATAACCAGATTCACCACTATTATATATGTAGGAGTTAATTATTTCGCTCACTGATGTGTAGTGCTTAATCTATCATAACACAGGGTTTAATATGTGTGTTTTCTCTATTCCTTTCCATTAGTCCATTTATCTGTCTCTCTACACATATACCACTGCATTATTCTTGAGATATGGGTGGCAAATACACTCACCTTATTTTTTTTCTTAAATCTCTCTTAATAATTCTTGGCCCTTTCAATCACCTTATGAATGATATAATCAACTTGTCAATTCCATAAAATCCATGAAGAGATTTTGATTGCCAGTGCATTAAATTAATGTATACATTAGGATTGAATTATCCTATATGTATTGTTAAGACTTTTCAGCCATGAATATGAATATCTCCATATTTAATTCTTTAATGCTTTTCAATAAAATTTTGTAATTTTCCCCTAAACATTTTACACACTTTCTTTATATTTATTGCTTAGTGCTTTCCAGTTTTTATTGTTTTTGTAATGTTATCTTTTTTATTGTTGCTGTGTATAGAAACATAATGGATTTATGATCATATATATGGCTATCTTGCTGAACCCACTTATTAATTTCAAATATTTCTTTCAAGTTTTCTAGATATACAAACACATTGAGTGAGGATATTGACAATTTTGTTTCTTTCTTTCAAAATCTTGCAACTATTATTATTTTTATTATATTCCAGCACTGCTTAGGGCCTCGAGCACATTGTTGAATAAAAATAGCCACGGCAGGATCCTTGTAACTTTCCCGATTTAAAAGAAAACACTTCTATCTTTTACCATTGAGTGTGATATTTTACTGAGATTTTAGGGAACATTTTTGTAGTTAACTCCAAATTTACTAAGTTTTATTTTTTTCTTAATCCACAATGAATATTGAATTATATAAAAGTATTTTCCATATATAATAAGATAAACATAATGTCATATTACAAAATATAATTTATATATTACATGAATGATTTTCAAATGTTAAATACTTCTTTAAGTACTGGAATATGCCTAATTTAATCATGTTTCTTTTAATACATTACTAGATTTGGCTAGCTAATATAATTTAAAATTATTTGTACATTTAACCATAAGTGAAATTGTCCTATAGTTTCTCTTTGAAAGCAGCACAATGTAATGCTTAAAAGTATAAATTCTAAAGCCAGCTTGTTTGGGTTTAAGTCCATGCTTTACCAATTACTTCCTCTGTTATCTCAGAAAAATTTCTAAAATTTTTTGTACCTTTCATTCTTCATATGCAGTCTGGTACCTAGTTCAGTTGATTGGTAAAAGGATTAAATGAGTAAACATTTATAAAGTGCTCAGAGTAATGCTTAGCACCTAAGTGGTACATGAGGTTAATAAAAAAAATAACATGCTGCATTTTTTCTGCTTTCATTATCAAATATATATCAACCTTCTAAAATGAGATGGACAAGATGAATGTTTTCCTACTTTCTGAAGGAATTGTTATAAGATTTCAATTATCTGTTACTTGAGTATTTGACAATGGATCTGGTTTTGGGTTTTTGGGGGGTTTTTTGCTCATTTGGAGAGGGGCGTACAAATTACTGTTTCAAGTTCTTATTTCTTGAAATTCTACTCAAGTTTTCTATTTCTTCTTGTATTGTTTTTGATAAAAGGAGACAACACAGGCAAAGTTCTCCCACTGGTAGAGCTTCCTTTTTTGCAAAAAGGAGACAAAGAATACAGATGTCATGAATAAATAATGCAATGGAAGGGGTAAAGAGTATTGAAATCATAATGTTATTTTATATCAAGTGCAGAGGGAAGTTTTCTTTGATTAAATGCTGCATTAGTTTCCTAGGGCTATTGTAAAAAAGTACCACAAACTGGGTGGCTTAAACAACAGAAATGTACTGTATTCTCACAGTTCTAGAGGCTAGAAGTCTGAAATCAAGGTGTCAGCAGTTGGTTCTCTCTGCGGGCTGTAAGAGAAGATCTGTTACAGGCCTCTCTCTTTAGTTTATAGATGGCTATCTTTATGTTCACAAGGTGTTCTCCCTGTTTGCATGTCTGTGTCCAAACTGCCTCTCTTTAAAAGGACACTAGTCATGTTGGATTAGGGCTCATCCTAAAGGCTTTATCTTAATATAACTAACCTGCAATGACCAGATTTCCAAATAAGATCACATTCTGAGGTACTGGGTGTTAGGACTTCAAAGTACGAAAAATTTTTTTGTGGGGGAAAGTATGATTCAATCCATAACATAAGATAGTTGAGCAGAAATCTGATAAGAAGAGAAAGACAATTAAAAGAATTTCTGAGGGAAGAGTGTTCCAGACAGAGGGAATAGTCAAAGGTTATGAGATGGGAGCTTGCCTGGAAATTCCCAAGAAGAGCATATGTCCAGTGTGTGTGGTGCATAGTGAAGGAAGGGAAGGATGGAAGGACACAGGGTCAGAAAAGCAGCAGGGGGCCAGATCAGGAGAAGCCTGGCTCAAGGTGCCTGGTAGACCATGGGAAGGACTTGGAGTTTATTCTGTGTGAAATAGGAAAACAATGAGTTTTGACAGATGAGTGGCATAATCTGACTTCTAGAGAATAAATAGAGGAGGCAAGTACAGGAGCAAAGAAATTTGTTATGCAGTTATCACAATAATGCAGAGGAGAGATTATGGTGGTGGCTGAGTAGGATGTTACTAGGAGAGATTATGAGAGTTGATTTGCACTAGACGTATTTTGAAGACAGATCTCATATTTTGCTAACAGACTAGAGTGCTACTTAGGAGTACTTAGGTTAATGTCTCAGGCTGTAATTTTCCACACCACATGCGTAATACGAATTCAAACTTTACACTTGCAGTGGGGGTCAGCAAGATGGCAGACCCAGCTTGTGTCCTCCCCTCAAACTTGCAGTGAGGCAGGCTTGTGATTAGATATTCTGAGAGGAGAACTTTTTTTTAATTGAAACTCCCAGAACCCAGACTGAACTAAACCACATCCAGTTTCCTTTCCTTTGATAGGTTGGTAGATTTCTTCTAGTCATATTTTACTAAAGGTGTAGCATAAAGCTTTGAGGCTACAATTTTCCGTGTTGAGAAAGTCCGAGGAGTTTTAACTGCCCCCCACCCAATCTATTCCACTCTCGCCCCTACCTAGGGGCTGTTAAGGTCTCAGTCTCTAGGAAAGGAACATAGCAAACATATTGAGGGAGCCATGCGTCAGAATTAGCTTACCACTAGAGTTCACTCTTTGCACTTGGGGCCGAGAGATTTTTCATTACACTATTTAAACTCAGCCAGCACTCAAAAGAATGTAAAATTGTATCCAGTATTCCAGGTAGGTTGGAGCTGGGAGGGTTTCTCTGGGTATATGTTCCAATAAAGGGACAGAAACGTGTACACAATGCTCATGATAAAGTAAAATGGCATGCACTACCTGAATTTATAATACAACCCAATCAGCTGAAAATTAATGATGTTAAACTGACAAACACGATTACTTTTCTTACAAAAATGCACAATCATCAGGGTAACGTGTACATATTATCGTTTCTCAGCTCCTATGCTAATGATTCTTTCACTCAAGAGACCATGCTTCCTTTCATTTTATAACTTTCTCTTGTCTTGACATATCAGGCTTTTATATTGTTTGAGTTATTAATGTTCAGTGTTAATAATAGTGTTGAGATTAAGAGAAAAATTGGTGCAACATCTTCACTTTAGTGCTCAAGGTATTTTGTTTTTGTTCATTTGTTTAGTAGCAGTACAAGAAATTGAAAAAAAATAAAGTTGCTAAATACTAAATCAAGAAGAAAAGAACCTTTTGATAATTCCTCTTATAGAATATACAGTCATAAGCATTAACCATAATGGTAATACTGATATTTAGACTACTAAGGTGTTTAATGTATAATTAAAAATTCTTAGTAATTATTATAAAGTTTAACATCAAAATAAAAGTATGCAGTTCATAAGTGTAAAGCTCTATGAATTTACAAAGTAAGCATACCATTTTAACCAAAATTCATCACGAAAGAATATTTCACTAGCAATCCCAGAAATCTTCCCTTTGCACACTTGTCTAGTTATTGCTGCTGCTTTTTTTTTTTTTTGGTGAGGAAGATTGACCCTGAGCAAACATCCATTGCCAATCTTCCTCTTTTTGCTCCAGGAAGATGGTCCCTGAGCCAATATCTGTGCTAATCTTCCTCTACTTTGTATATGGGACACTGCCACAGCAGGGCTTGACAAGCAGTGAGTAAGTCTGCACTGGGATCCAAACCTGCGAACCTTAGGCCGCCGAAGCAAAACACGCACACCTAACTACTATGCCACCAGGCCAACTCCTTACTTCTTCTCACCCTGGGTAACCACTGTTTGGGCTTAAAACAGCATAGATAAGCTTTGGGTATTTCTGAGCTTCATATAAATACAACCATATAGTATGTACTTTAAATTATGTTCATGAAAAGTATTCATTATTTTGTGTGTAGTTTTAGTTTGTTTATTCTCACTACAGTTTAGTATTATCTGTTATGCTACTGATGAGCATTTGGGTTGTTTCCAGTTTGGGACGATTACAAGTATTTCTTATACGAACTTTATTGTGCATGTCTCTGGATGGTCACATATGTATGCATGCATTTCTTTGGGGCATTTACTTAGGAATGGAATTGCTGACATTGTTCTGCCACCTACAACATCTTTTCACTATTTTTCACGTGTTACTTTTTCTCTGTTCTTTACTTTGCATCCCTTTTATCGTTTCTGGGCTTCAGTGTGGATGTTCTCTATTAGCCTGCCTTCTAGTTCCCTAAGCCTGTATTCTACTAAACTCTTAATATCAGTGCATTTTTCATGTATACTATTTTTATTATAAATTCAACTTTTCTGATGAAATTATTTATTAATCTATTTTCTTCCTTTTTTCTTGAACATATAAATTATAGTTCTTCTAAAGTTCTAGTTAGCTAATGCCAAAATCTGGGTCAATTTTGGGTCTGTTTCTATTTTTTCTATTGGTTTCAGTTGTATAGTCAAGTCCCTTGTATACCCAGGTTTTTGGGGGCTTTGTTTTTCTTTTCTTTTTCTTTTTACTAAATACTGGACATAGTATAAAAAGTTTAAAAGTCTCCTGATAACATTAATTCCTCCCAAATAGGATTCATCTATTTCTTCTTTAGCAGATGTATTGGATATTATGTCATCTGATGTTCTAAATGACACTATGTGGTAGATAATACTATTACTCCCATTTATAGATAAAAGCGTTGAAGTTTTGATTAACAGTAGTTGGCCCACTACTGCTCCTGCTTCTAGAGATAGTCTCCCTGGGTAAGTTTAATCTTATTCAAGTGACAATCCATTCATGTTCCTCTTGCTTCTACAATGTTTAGGGGGATTTATCAGTGTCCAGAAATGCTAAAAGGTAGGTTGCACATCAGTCGTGATAAGGAACATTCATGCTTGAGGCCAGGTCATCCTCCAAGTCCCTTCCAACTTTTCAACCTGGTCTTCTGCAATAAAAAAACAACAACAATACTACTACTACTAATAATAATTAATTAATAAAAATTCTCTCTTCTCCCTCTAAACTAATTCCCTCTCCAATTTAAATTTTGTTGCTACTCAGCATTATCTCTCACCTTCCCTCAGTCTCCTCCTATAGTATCCAAAAGTCAGCTCTGTAAGAAAGTGTCTAAGAAGAGACTCCTCATCTCATACTTAATTTAGCAATTTCCTTTAATCTTTGCTTCTACTTCTGTGTGGGTTGTGGTAGATTGGAGTAGAGGAGGCAAATGAACAAGAAAAGGTGGAGAGAAATGTTCAAATTAATCCGTCAACCTATCTTGCCACTAGAAGTTAAGCAAATTGTCTAGAAGAATATTATGCAGAAGAGACTGAAGTTGCACACATCCAGGCTGACTCTTTCTTAAGCCTCTGCCTAGGAGAAGGCTCTCCTTGACCACCAAGTCTTCCCCTTCAGGATGATTAAGTGCCCCTCTTCTGTATTATCAAAGACTCTCCTGCTACATTTATTCTAGCATTTACTCCACTGTGTTCACAATATCTAAATATGTTTCTGTCTCCCACTTGTACATTTGAAGTCACTAGAGGCCAACAGCTACAACTTATTTATCTATTTACTATCAAAGTTCTATTCTTCCATTCACAAAAAATTTATTGAAAGAGAAGTTGACACTTACTCTGTACTTTCTCATGGCCCATTCACTCCTTATCTCAATGCAATCTACAGTTGCCATCTCATTACACCAAAAGTTCTCTTATTAACAAGTTATTATCTTATGTTGTGTCAAAATTAGCCCTTATTACCAAGTCCCCTAGGCAGACTTTAGGCTGTCTTATTTAAGACATCTGTAACAAATAACCGCTCATCACTGTCTTGTGAATTTCTCTTTCTTCTGTTCCACTACATTTTTCTCCTTTGACTAACCTCTTATTCTTCTGGTCATTCCTTTTCAATTTCTTCTGTGTGCTGTAATTTCTCTATTTGCCCTTATGTGCCTGTATTCATTTACATTCCTCATTCCATTCTGCACACTTCACCTAAGATAGCATCTGTCGGGGCTTTTGGCCCTAAAGAGAATTATCAGGTTACACCAGTCTACTACATGGCCAATTGATCCACTGACTTCACTGACGACATATTCCTTTATCTCTTTTCTACACAACAGGTGTGCTTACTTATCTTTCTCAGGTAAAATAAAACAAAACTATGGCTGATGAGGGAAATTGACTTCCTGGCAAAGTGAGATCAGGAAACCCTTTTATCTGGGAAAGGAAACAACTCTCTCTGTATGGTCAATTGTCTGCCACAACCACAGGGAGAAAGTCAAAGAAATGTCAATCTGTGCGGGTTCACAATCCCACAGAAGAATACTTCCTTTTGCTTTTTTATTGTCACCCTATGCCTGAATTATACATTATCAAATTGGTTCCATGACTAACATGAGTCACATGTAAATCCCACTGCAGACAAACGAAGAGAATCCATTCTTGCACATTTTCAGACACCAATTATAGCATTTGGACACCAATTCCAAATTTGGTGAAATTCCAAACCGGCAAAATATGTGTTTTTCTTGCCAGTAAACCCTTATGCCACTTTGAATTTCTAGAGTATTGTCTTTTCCAAACCTCCTAACGCTCCTCAAGACAGGAAAAAAAAAAATGGTTATACTCTTCTTCCAGAAAGGAACACCAAGGAGTACTTAGAGTTGCGGATATGAAAAGTGCCAACAGGAGAATCAGAATGAATTGCTCAATTCCCCATCAGGGTGCCAGGCAGCAGATTGGCTTAAAATGTGGAGCTATCCTTTGCATCACATTTGATGTGCCTAAAATTTTTACTTCTTAATAAATATTCTTGGAAAGAAAAAAATATTTTAGTATAATAACCATTCAATTCATATACATCTTCTTATTCTAAAATAATATAAATGTTCCATTCTCTATGAATATTTGGACAATTCTAGATGTTAGCTTATGAATTATTTTGCCTATTTTTTAAAAGATAAAAATATTTTAAGTACATAGAATAGAGACTATCTGTGTTTAATGTGCAATTTTCTTCATTAAAATGGAAACAAGGAATGTGAACCCTCAGGAGTTCAAGACAAAGCACCTGTCTTAGTCACATCATATGAACAGTCAGAAATAAAATGAATGGGGCAGTATGGATGTAGTGGGCACTGAGAGGGGCCTTGAGAGCAATAACCGGAGGAGTGAATCAGAATTCACCTTCCCAACCAACTCTCACTGAGACCACATCCCTTCACAGTCAGCATTGCCTGTGATCAAAAGGACAGATCACAAATTTCTACAGTCTTCACACTTACCAACGACTACATTTTACAGACTACAACTATGAGTTGAAATGAGATCAGCTGATTTGATTTTCCCTTAAAAAACTAACAGGAATAAATTATGCTTACAGACCAAAAGCCAATGCCCAACTTTTATAGAAATGATCATATAAACTTGAAATTCTGAACCCCTAGAAAATAAGCCTATCAATTGTATGTAAATTACCACAAAGTGGGTGGCTTAAAACAACAGAAATTTATTCCCTCACAGTTCTGGAAGCTGGAATTCTGAAATCAAGGTGTCAGCAGGGCCATGCTCCCTCTGAAGGCTCTAGGGAAGATTCCTTCCTCGCCTCCTCCTAGCTTGTGGTGGTTGATGGCAATCCTTGGCATTCCTTGGCTTTTACCTGCAGTATGCTAATCTGCCTCTGTCTTCACATGGCCTTCTCGCCTGTGTTTCTTTGTGTCCTCTCCTCTTCATATAAGGACACCAGTCACTGGATTTAGAGTCCGTCCTAATCCAGTATGATTTCATCTTAACTAATTACATCTACAAAGACTGTGTTTCTAAATAAGGTCATATTCTCAGATTCCAGGTGGGTATGAAAAGGGAGGAATTTTATACATGTACAAGTAGGTTTTTCTTTTTAGGAGAATTCATATTTGGCCAGATTTGTGTTTTTTCTGCATTTTAATACATGAAGAGCAGAGGGTCTTATCACAACTTTAGTTGAAAGAGACACCAGGCTTCAATATAATCATTTGTGACAGTAATATACTTCTTAATTGTCTTCTCATCCAGACTCAGTCATATATCATCAATATCGTGAATCACATCAATAAAAGAGATAGCTTCATTGACATTCTCTATGTCTATCAGTTCACTCTGTGGGATAGATTGCTCTGAACATGAAGCTCTACTTTGCAATTGGCCACCAAATTTCCAAAGTGCAGCCACGTTCACAGATTCTCATCTATGTCTAGAGTACAGCAATCAACATGAAAATTAATTTTCACCATCATCCTAGCAGTTCTTTGTCTTTTTCCTGTATTAGATATCCTGTTTCCTATCCCCATCCATCTTTGTATTCATCTTTATTGGTTAACTTCCCCATTTTTGTGGAATAGATTTTCCAGTACCTTCCAAAGAAAGGGGAACGGGAAATTAAATTTCCCTTTTCTTGTATGTCTAAAGTAAAACTTGAGAGCTAGGCCAGGTATAGAACTGTCTGTTGGAAACCATTTTCCTTAGATACTTGAAGACATTATGCATTGTTTCTTGCTTCTAGTGTTGCTGTTGAAAAATTCCAGGCCATCACTGGTCCTCTAGTTTGGTTACACTTTCTCCTCTTTTTTTTCCCTTTGGTCTTTTTGTTTAAATTTCTGGGAGATTTCCTCAACATTATATTACAATACTTTCATTAGTACTTTATCCTGTGATCATTTTTCTAATGGTTCTGATATTCTCTGAATGTTTCTCTTCATATTATCCTGTTTTTGTATTATGAATACAATAGCCTCTATGATCACTATTAAGATATTAATGTTAATTTTTTCTTTCTGCATAATATTTGTCGTCTCCAAGTTGCATTTTTTTCTATTTGTTTATTTTTGTTTCCATCTTCCTTGTTAAAGTCTTCCCCAAAATACATGATATTCTATTTGTCTGCTCATGACTAAGAATGGCAGGAAAGGGGAGCTCGAATGCAGATTGAATGCTCTGAGAATCCAAGTAGGGACTGGCACACTTGAACTTCACTAGAGGGAGATCTGGACAGTTATTAGGAAAACCTGGAGGTCAATATCTTTGCTTGCTTCTTTTATGGGGAGGCGCATTTCCCAGAGACAGATCTAGGCTCCTGTCAGGGAATAGAAGTCTGGCTGCCTATGCCCTGGGAGCCAATTTAAGTAAGGGACAAAAACTTCAGCATTTATATGTATCTAGTCTATTCATTCTTCTCTTTATGATACCATGCATTTACTCTCAACAGTCCAATCCAGGGACAGTTTAACCTGTGCTAGCAAACAAATCTCCAGAGCATTACCAGAATAATGGAGGGGCAGTCAAATGAAATGCGAGAGATTATCTAGGAATTTGTTCTTTATATCATCAGATCTTCTTTAACAGCAAACTCTTCACCACCAGTTACATGAGTACTGCCAGTTCCCAAGTTTTTTGAAAATTTTACAGTTTAATTTTGGTTCTTTCTCAGTTTTTTCTATTTCCAGGTTAGCATTTGCTAAGTGAGTAGTGGTTGCCCATCTGCTTTCTAGTTCCCAAAATGTTGTTGCAACTGTTTTCTCTCTTGCCTCTGTGGGGCTATGTCTTTACAAAATTACCCCTTTATTATAGTTTTAGTGAAGTTTGAAAGGATCAATATTAGATCATGCATTTAATCTGTCCTCTTGAAGCATAAAACTTCCAGGAGAAATTTTCTTGTATTAAAAAAATTAAGAAAGTCATTTTCAACCGAGAGAGGTAGGCTCTCTATTATGTTGATCCAGATAATATAAAATATGGACTAAGATCTAGAACAATGGTAGATCATTGGCAGACTATTTTCTTCCCAGAAGGAAGACAGGGGTCTGGAGTATGAGGCCAAGATAGAAATCTAATGGCAATCAGCAACACTTGCAATAAATATACTATGATTATACAGGTAAGAATGACACGGATACAAAAAAGAAACTATGAAAGTTATGGAGTAAACAAAATACACCATTTTGTTAAAACAAGGCAATTATCATCAGTGGCTACTAACATAAAAAGAGACCACCAGATTTTAGGTACCTCCTAATTCAAGTGCACAATTATAGCAGTTTTTGCAAAACACTGAATGTAAAACCATCAAGACTCTAGATACAATTATCAATTTACAGGAAATATAGGGGCCAGGACATTTAAAATGACATATAAAGGAGTAATCAGAAAAAAACCTTATTGTGGAAAACTCTATAGAAGAACGTTCTAAAAGAACTTTCGACAACAATGGAATTGTTCTATATTTGCTTTATTCAATACAGTAGCCACATGGGGCTACTGAGCACTTGAAATGTGTTTAGTGTGACATTTTAATTTTATTTAATTATATGTTAAATTTTTATTTAATTTTAATTAATTAAAATTTAAATAACTATACGTGGCTAGGGGCTACCATATTGGATTATATAGCTTTTTAGGACATTTATTCAATAACTAAATAGGGAAGAAAACAAGAGAGAAAAGGGGACCTTATGGAAAAGAATCAAAAGCGTATCTTGCAATTACAATGTATAAATGTTATTTGGATGCTAATTAAAAGAAATTATAGGAAATTATATTATAAAATATTTGGGAAAATGTGAGCACTCATATTTGATGATATTAAGGAGTTAGTGTTATTTTAGGAATGATAAGGATGCTACAGTTATGTTTAAGAATAGTTTCCACCTGAAATATTTATGTAAAATATTTACAGATGAAATAATCAGATGGCTTAGGTTTGGTTCAGCATAATCCAAAATTGGGTGGAGGTGCAAATAAAACAAGAAACTAATGAAACAAGGTCCACCATAACTTCACTGTTGAAGCTAGTGATGGCCATGTTGGAGCACCTCATACTATTCTTTTCACTCCTGAATATCCTAGAAAATTTCCACACCCTTACTTTTTTTTTAATACCCATATTCCAACTCCAGACATTCTGATTGTAACATACAACTAAGATTGAGATCCCGAAAGAACGGGAGAGAATATAGTGTCAACTTTTTAGGAGGATCTCTAAGTGAGAATAGAAATATTTAAAAGACACTATACATATAAAGTGCAAGATGCCTCTTCCTTACTATTCAGGAAATTTTACTGTGTAATTACTTCAACGTATTTGAGGTTTTACTATAAGTATAACT